>NC_142011.1:166584963-166837463 GCF_049901735.1 Notechis scutatus
ACAGGAAACGGTCGCCGTCGGGGCGCGTTTACTACTCACCGACGGTGGTGATATAGGAATACGGCGGCGCGCGGCCGGTGGTGCAAAAGTCGGTGTATCGCCTGAGGATAGAGGTTTTCCCCACGAAGGAGTCACCCACCATCACTATCTTGGCCAAGCACGTTTTGGGCGCCTCGCAGCCTGTCCCTTCAGCCATGGCCCACCAGCAGGCGTCGATCAAAGCTGGCTTAGCCGGAGTCGCTGGATTCCTTATTAGCGTTGGCGCGACTGGCGCCCAAAGCGTCGACCCGTTTGGCGGCTGTTGCTGCTCGTCTTCCGTCGCTGGGCTCCGCTCTTTTCTCAGAGTTTGGGTTTTAAAGGACTGTTCCGGTTTCCGAGGCGCCTCTTTTGTCTAAATGCCGGGCGGGCGAGCTGACGAAGTTCCTTCCCTTTTCTGCTCAGCGGGCTCTCGGCACCTTCCTTGCCTTTTCCCAGCAGAGCCCTTAGAAGAGCAGCTGCAGGTTGGCCATTCGACAAAGGCCACCGGAGAAGTTCCTTCAACCCTTCCATTGGGGAGACTGCAGGAACTGGCTGGTTGTGATCGAGCTATCATTATAAGCACCTGAAACCTGGCAGAAAGAAGAGCAGGGCGTGATTGTCTTTTCGGATTGATACTATAGTTGCTTGGCATCACCAAATCTGTGTTGGCTTTCCCCACTTGATGGTGTGAGATGCATTGGGGCTCCAAAGAGACTAAAGTGCATTGATTTCCTTGAAAAAGTTTCTGCAGTTAGTGAAACATGAATATTCATGTATATCATCTTTAATTATTTTTTTTTCTTTTTTGACTGTCATGGTAGGGAAAAGCTGTAGGCCCTTTTCATTTTCATTACATGTGCCAACAGCGATCTTGTTGAGGAAATTCTGAAAAAAACCGAATCTATAGGTGTATAACCAGCATGAATTTTTTTTTTTTTACAAAATCAAATATTTATGTTGTGTTTTGCCAAAGGAACAACAGCTACAAGGGGACTGACACAATATAATTAATCTTACACAAATATGTATTTAAACTGTGGCATCGATAAAATGCAGAACAATCTCAATTTTAAAATCCCATACCAGCACCAGTTGGGAAAGTAAGTTGCCTTGGCACACGTCTTGATAACTGGGCTTGAGAGCAGAATGGGGAAGAATAACTCTCCTCCTCTCAAATTACAGAGTTCAGATTCTATTTCTTCTATAGATTAAGACTGAATACTATGCAGAGCAGTATTAGAAGAACTGAAGACAGGATGCTTGAAGGCACAAGACCTTGCAGAGCAGAAAAAAAAGTACTACTAATTGGTCAGCAGTTTCCAATTTAAAGTTGTGTAAATCTTTATTTTCCTACCAAAGAACTGACTGTGCACTAAGTGAGAAGAAGGTGAAAAAGGTAAGTGAGGGGGATAGGGAGAGAGAGCTGCTGGGTGGGAAACTTTCAATTGTCTGCTCACAATTATGGGGGATGGAAAATAGAGGAGGCAATTAATTATATGGAATAAATGAATTGGAGAGGCAGGAATGAATTGGAAAGAAGTGGCCAGCTATTTGCCTGGAGAAGCTCCGAAGCAGGACATCAAGGCTTGGCCTTCCCCATTTGTCACTTAAACATGGGATTAGAAGTACAGCCTCTGTGTCTGAAAACTCAGGAGCCGTGGTTGAGTCTTCAGCTGCAAATAATCTGTTGTTCAAAGAGACGTAGTTATACAATAGATCTGAATTTGTCTTTATGTATGTGCAAACAGGGGAAGAGCTTCCTGGATACATATTACGGCTTGGCTAAAAATGTTACATCAGGCAGTAGCTTGCCGAAAAGGGAAAATTATTTTGCATGTAGTGAATTTGGTAACTCCCAAGTCAAATCTTCCAACAGATAATTTGTAAGAAGGTTAATTACAAAGGTTAGAGCAGTAGTTCCCAAACTTTTTCAGTCCACCGCCCACTTGGTGCTACAAACTCATCCTTAGTGTCCCCCACCCAGGAGTGGGATTCAAATTTCTTAACAACTGGTTCTGTGGGTGTGGCCTAATTTGTGGCTGTGGCTTGGTGGTCATGTGACTGGGTAGGCGCGGCCAGGTGGTCATGTGACTGGCAAACCAAATACCAAGTACCGCCCACTTTGGGAACCACTGGGTTAGAGGATATAGACTTATCTGATTATGACCTGGAGAAGAGGCAAATTTTAACTCACTCTTATACCTCGTATTAATTACTATTACCATAACCTGTTTAGCACCAAGCTCCTCCTTTGAAACATGTTTAACTCCTGATAACATATGCATGTCATCTATTTTCTTGGCATAGAATATAGAAATGGTTTGTGATTCCTTCTTCTGGGTTGTTCTGACTTTCTACTGTAGCCTACAGCCCTGCTACTTCGTGGTGGTCCCCTATCCAAATACTAACTAAATGTGTTTCTGCTTAGCTTTTTGAGGTCACAAAAAACTGCTGCTGTTGCTGCTACTTAACAAGCCAGAGACTCCTATCTGAAGTCCTCATCTAAAGACAAATAGCCATAAGAAGAGAGAAAAAACTTAAACTGCATTAAATAGATTCAGAAACGTATCAGTGAGTTAATATTTGTTGAAAGTATCTTCACATTTTTTTCTTATTAATTCTTGTTAAAATCTATTGGAAAAAGTCTTTTGAATAATAAAATCTAGAGTTGGTAGATTTGGAGCTGTTTACTGGAAGTTCCTACTACAACCAATCAAATGGCAACAGCTATTCTTTTTTCACCTCAATAAATGTGAATTACTAGTGGCTGAGATATCTTTTGTAGCATATTGGTGGTCACAAAATGGGGAAAAACATATCAAGAAGCAGAAAACAGGAACAATATTTTAGGCAGAAACTAAATGGATTATTTACTAACTTTAATATAGTAATGTACAGTTCCAGTTATCAGTTCTATTTGCAATATTTAGTCAGGTGTCAGACACAAACTTGCTTAATTTTAAAAGCACAACTATTATGTATGTTTTTAATAGTCCGCACTTAAAATTATTACTCTTTCTGTTTCATTTTATTCATATTCCTACACACAAGAGGACACTCTTTCCATTTTTCTTCCAATAAATATTGAAAGGTTTCAGTATATTATTAGCCTTTCTAGACCTTTCCTCCTAATTTCAATGTTTTTAATTGTGTTGATAGCTATAGTTCTGACACAGTAAGTTGGAGTCAGTAGTTTAACTCACATTTTAATATGATCTTAGCAAATTTCAAACTTTCAGACTAATATCTGAATTAAAATATGATTTCTCCGATTTTCTAATGGGTTTCTAATAAAAGTGCACGTGCAGTCATCTACATATTGGTACCTAGAAATGCTTCTCTATATGAACATATATACAAAAAGGCAACATATTGGGAAAAAGTACTTATGCATATATTGAGAGAAACATATAGTTAAACTTAAAAAGGCAACTGAAAAGTAGCATGAAATGCAGTAGCAAAGTACTAGTCAGTTCAAATAATGCAGTATGCTTCTTGAACTATCTGCACTGATTGCCACGTTATTTGGAAGGTCTAAATTAAGTTACTGATATTAATCTTTAAAGCTTATATGTCTTAAGACATCTGTTTGAAGGCCCACCTCATGTATTACAAACGTGTCTGAGTGTTAAGATTTGTAAGAGAGAGACAGTCTTCTGAAGACGCTGCCACTGTCAGAGGCTTATTAATTAAACACATGGAAAAAAAGTCATTTGCTTTGTTTCAAGCTATAGAATGAGCTGCCTGTAGAATAGGAGGCAACAGGCATCTCTTTCACCAGGGTTTTAATTAATCTTAATATAAACATTGTTGTATTTATTTATTTAAACAATTTATATGGCCACCCATCTCACAGCAGTGATTCTGGGCAGCATACAATGAATTAACCCATCTTCCCCCAAATAGAATTAAAACAGTCTACGATCCACGTAACATAGGAAATTGAGAAAAGACTGATTCCCAATTTATAAACAGGAAAAAAAAAAACCAAGCAGTAAAGCCAATCAATCAGCAGAGCCCACTTAACTTCCTGGTCCAAATGTCTTAGGGACCAATCAGGTTTTTAGAGCCTTAAAGACTAGTGTGTTTGGGGTCATCTATGTTCCATAGAGCAGACACTGTGACAGAGAAAGCATGACTCCTGGATCCACCAAAATTACACTGCTTGATAGCAGGGACTGGAAACTTGCCCAGCCTGTTGGCTTTGGTGGGGTGAGCAGAAACAATAGGAGATGGGTAATCTCACAAGTAGGCTGGCCTGTGCTATGTAGGGTTTTATAGGTGATAATGAGCAATTTAAATTGCACCTGGAAGCTCACTTGAAGCCAATAAAGCTTGATGAAGTGCAGTTTTACAGAAGTGTATCACAAATGTTCCCAAGGCTGCTATATATTCTGGAGCAGTTTCTATTTTCAAATGTTCATCAAGGGTAGCCCCATTACAGGAGAGGTGATAAAGGCATTGGTTACTATAAGGCTTTCCAATTCAGAAGGGGGTACAATTGGTCCTTGTGTTTAGGGGCTCCCAGTCATAGTTGCTACCTGTTCTTTGAACAAAAGTTGTGAACACAGGAAAACCCACAGGTTTTGCATTACGTGTGTCTTGGGGAGTGTAACCCCATTCAGAGTCAAACATGGAAAAAAAAGTTCACACATGCACTTCCCTTGGTCTTGCCAGATTTAATTGAAGCCCATTCTCCCAAACTCTCTAGCCTCCAGTCTTTGGGTAAGAACCACAGGAATATCAACCTCCTTGCACAGTGAGTAATGCCTCAATGAAATACAAGGATATAAACATAAATCATAATGTGCAATAATGATAGTAAACATTTAATCGAACCTGTCATCTAAAATATCCTGATTGCTACATGTTGGAATCAGAAATCTGTATCTGATCCCTACTGCATAGAGATTTCATATAATTGGAAAAGCAAAAATAAATATCTTTTAGGAATTTTGTTATCTTTTCCATTATCCATCAGATATTCCATTAATCCATCAAATGCACTGTTAGGTACAATTGCCTCTTCTGAATCAAGTTTGTACATCTGGCATTTTCCATTTTTGACCATTTTCTTACTAGCTTGTGAAATAAATACAATTGTTTGGTAGTGTGAACTTTCTTTTTTATATTGGAATATAAATTGATCATTTCCAGTCTCTTGGCCACTGCTGTGTTTTCCTTCCTTCCTTGCAGACAAGTAGCATGTTAACTGCCTAAGTTTTCAAACCATTCTGCTAGTATTTCATCAGCTCCTGCAGCTTTATTGTTAACAATATTTTTTAGGGCCCATTTAACTTCGCTTTCCAGAATGTCTGGTTCTAGTTCAATGATCAAGTCTTGGTGTGTATCATAGATTTTGGGACTGTTTTTGCACAGTTCTTCCATATAATCACACTATTGCTCTTTTATATCTTCTTTCTTCAACAGAACTTTGCTTCCTTTTATGTTCCCATCTTTGCATTAAAAATTCCTTTGATTTTAGTAATTTTCTTAAATAAACATCCTGTCCTTACCATCTGATTGCTACCCTGGGATTCTCTGAATATCTTATTTAGATATAATTCATCACCTCTTTTTGCTCTTCACCCGAATTCCATATCTAGCTTGACAAATTTTCTGTCTCTGTTACTTTTTCGTTTCAACTTTTCTTCTACTTTTAATGTATCTGTTAACAGTCACTTGGCCTTCTTTTGCTTTTTGCACTTTGGGAAGGTTTTTTTTTTTTTGGGGGGGTTTACTTTTTCTTTAATAAGATGTCATAAATTTCAGGTCAGAGTCTAGGTAGTCCTCAACTTAGAGCACATTTGTTAAGTGAGTTTTGCCCCCTTTTACGACCTTTCCTGCCACAGTTGCTAAGCGAATCATTGCAACTGATAAGTTAGAAAACCCAGTTGTTAAGTGAATCTGGCTTCCTCATTAACTTTGCTTGTCAGAAGGTTGCAAAAGACGATCACATGACCTTGGGACACAGCAAAGGTCATAAGTATGAACCAGTTGCCAAGCATCTGAATTTTAATTACATGATCATGGGGAAGCTGCAAAGGTTTTAACTGAAAAATGGTCGTAAGTCACTTTTTCCAGTACCATTGTAACTTTAAATGGTCACTAAATGAATTGTTGTAACTTGAGAATACCTGTACCCTGGGCTGTATTATTTATCAAATCTAATCCACTCCATCTATTTTGTAATAATTCTTAAATGTGGATATATGCATTATTAGAGGATTTGTTAGTGTTCCAAGTACTATAGTTACATCTATAATGACATCAGGAATGTTTCCTTTAATAATTCCATGAAATTCAGTTAAGAGTTCTTCAACTTCTCAAATGTAGTCCATGAAATCTGTTCTTTACCTTCACTGCATAATCAAGTTGAGTACGAAACAGTCATTGCCCTAACCTGCTCAAGGGGAGGTTTAGAAGTTTCATTTTTTTTTATTATACATGATCAAGTGATAAATAACTAGGGGGAGAAACCTTCTTTATTCTGTCAAAAGTTTTCCAGAATGGTTCAGGCTTTTAATCCCTCACCACTTCCAGAATCGCCTCAAAGAAGAATATTCCCAGTTTGTAATCAGACTTTGCAATTGTTATGCCACAACTGTTTTAAATATGGTAGTACTTTCTAGCTGGTTTCCCTACATTCTTTTGAAAAACATAAGTATCAAGACTTGACATTAGAAGTGGCTCTTGAATTCTCAGAAAAATCAAATTACTTCATTCAAGAGCTAACACCAATATACTAGCTGCTGATATCATGCAGTTAGAAGGGAGAATATGAGAAGTTGAAATTCTCCATAATAATTTTAAGTCAGGACTGCAGGCATTTACTTCTTTTTACTCCCTCACCTCTTCTTGAATCACCTCAAAGAATGTTTCTGGTTTGTAATGCATGGTTACCAAATGAAAGGATAATTCCAAGCAGCCATACATTTTAAATGGATTCTAAGCCAATGCTCTTGTGAATAATAATATCAACCTAAAATTTTTGTGAGCAGTAAAATTGTATTTTGAATGGTAAATTTTCCTACTTTGCATGTAGCTTCAATCCACCTGATATGAATTACTTACATGTGAAAAATAAATGCATTATTTCCTCAATATCTTTATGTTGGAGTATGAAAAAATGCCTGAGAAACAACTTTGAGTCCAGAAAGGGTCCTTGCAGTGTTAAGAACTTTATTTACAATGTTTTCTAATAAATTATTAGGAAAGCTGATGGACTAAAGATGGGCTGAAGCATATTAACAACATCTTTCTAATCACAGATACCACGCTGAATTGTTAAATAATATAATTTGCAAAAGACAGAAAGCAACAAATGTCTTTGCAAACCTGAAGATCTCTATTTGGAAGGCAGCAAGGGAAACAAGGAAAACTATAGTTCCTATATTGCAATTAATGGATGACAGTATGCTAATAAGTCTGATTAACTAAGCAGGTGATTCATGCAATAATCCTTCTTGAAAGAAAGTGCCCATTTTGAGATGCTAAATGAGAGCATAAATGCAGTCAGGCATAGGACCCTTAAAGATAGAAAGTGTGCAGACCTGCTTGTTAATGCAGTCAGAGAAATTAATTCTTTGGGGTGAGAGGGGTTCATTTTTCATTTTGTATAAGACTAAGGTTCAAAATTCAAAGACACACAGTTATATTTCTGTCAAATCAAATTGTATGTAATGATTTAGCAGAGCAGAGTGACATTCTTAATGTTAATCACTTGACAGGAGGGTTCATAACAAATCCTTTGCTTCAGCTAAAATGCCTCATGACAGCTCTTAATGGTGGCCTCCTTACAAAAACATCAAAATCTGTAATAAAAATACAACTACATTAACAGACTGATCTGTGATTGAAATAATTTCTCAAGGGACAGAAAGAATGAAAGGAAGCAAATTCATAAGATGAGCACTGTAATATATCTGGTAACATGTCTTCAGTTGGAAAGGAAATTTCTTGTACAGGTGATGATTCAAATGATCATTAAGATCTATAAGGCCCTCTGTATGGCCTATATGGTATCTGTCCACCCCACTGGGTTGGATCCAGTGGGCATGCTCCAGGTCCCATCTAAATATAGCCATTTACTAGCACCTAGGAAGTGTGCCTTTTTCATAGCAGCTCCCACCCGTGGAACACCCTTGTCTCTGAGATATAGCAGACCCCCATTTTTTTAGCCTACCAGAATGCTGTAAAGAACTGGCTGTTTCCCCCAAGGATGAGGTAACGTGAGGTAGTTAGCCTTGAATCTTTGCACAATTGCAAGAGACCTAGGACTGACAACCCTACCCACCCACCCCAAATTTCATGGAATTTTATCTGTTGTTCCCAAGTCTGGGGAAATTCTTGTACTGAGGTAGAATACAATAAAGTAGTCAACTTGAACTTTTTCACATGTGGATCTGATTGCTTGCACCTGACAGATAGGAGCCTGTGAAAGGTTCTTTTGGATGCATCCAAGTAAGCTGGCTGAAGCACAGTTTTTGTTTGTTATTGTTGCTAAGATCCATTCAGAGTTCTATTCTTAAGATGAGCAACCAAAGAAAATTTAAATAAATAAACAAATGTCTGTAAAGGTTTTCCATGTAATTCCGCACTCTAGAATTTCACAGAGAACCTTTATGGGTGAGTAGTAATAGTTTTCATTTGTAGGTGATGAAAACAAAGGATTTTGTTCCTGTTCTGTCTGCTCACATGTAAAACATATGTATGTTGCTTATGTCTGAAGAAGAGCTAAACCATTGTAACCCCTCAAAATTCAGTATAGACCCCCTAATATGTCTCTTGGATTGGATCAAAGATAAAAGGGCCTTGCAACACTGCCATTTATCATTTTAAATAAAAATTTCAAAGCATTTTAAGCAAGATAACATTGTCTTCAATACTAAATTGACAGCAAGCTCAGCATGTAGGAGGTTTGAGTTTCAAATGCTAACCAAAGTCTCCTTAACTAGCCATAATAAAGCCTTTTAGTCAGTGCAAATAATGTGATTATTAGTTAGAGTGCTTAGCAAATATCCTTAGCCCAAGAGTTCTTCAAACTCCTCCATCCCATTCACATTGCCTCCAACATTGCTAATTTAGATGCTTACCAATTGTTCTATTTTCTTGGCAAACTACTATAAAATTTTCTGTAGTTAAGTCTGATCACTTGGTTTACTACACTAGCAATAACTGGACATACAGGTGATAACTCAGTCATTAGGGTTTATTCTGCTGTCCTTGTGGAAGGTCCAATGGCATGATTATAAAATTCTAGTAAAAATCCACTGCCTTTGTTTTGATTCCCAGAATGAAGAATAATTCATCAGTGTAGGGCTGAAACAAAACAGCAACATTAGTGCTATTTAGTGAACTGTGTGGTTGTTAGATGAACCTCAAGGCATTCATGAGGACAATTTCTCTACTGAAAGTTGAATGAGGTATCTCTAAACTTATCCATTGCCCTATTTCACTTGCTTACCAAATTTTAGAAAATGTTCTGGAAATGCACAGAAATTCTAGGACAATCTTACCCAACCTGAATGCCCGGCTTGAACCTCTAAAAATCTCAGTAATCACCATTTTGGCTGGGAATTGTGAATACTGATATCTACATATCTGGGAAGCGTTGGGAAAGACCAGCCTTTCATATTAGGAAAGGCTAGCCTAGTATTGTAGGACAAATGATACTACTTTTTCACTGGACTTCTTATCTCTTCAGTCAGGTGTGGTTTTTTCCTACTATTTTCAGTTGCAAGTTTAATTACTTGGAATCATCAATGCTGTGAGGATAATATTAATTCATTCAATTAACTGATCTTAGTTTCATGGGGTTGAAATATAAATACTCCAGTCTATACTCTTCTTGCTGCCCAAGGCTTGATTATTTGGTAGTTCTGAATCTCATCTGCCAATATAGTTGAAGGTCTTTGTAGTAGTAGTAGTAGTAGTAGTAGTAGTAGTAGTAGTAGTAGATGTATAAGTTGCCTCTGAGAATACTAAAAACATTTGTCCTACATTGGCACTGTTCCATTTGTGTAATGGAGCTGCTAACTTAGACCCATTTATTACAGGATGATGGTTTTGCTAAGCCAGTGCAGATTCACTTCCTCAGCTTAAATAACTTGTCTTCTAAAGTTAATTGATTTGTCTAGTCTACTAAGGACAATAATGGCATCCTTCAATTGGTGTAGCTTAATTACAGTTTGAATTGGAAAGAAATTAGCCTCCCATCTCTACTTGTTGGTTAAATATGGACTTTCCTCTTGATAGTGGCCGTTAGGATATACTATGGAGTAGTCCAAAGTCTACCAACTGTACAAAGGCAGAAAATGTGTCCCTAAACTGTCAGATGCTAAGCAGAGTTCCTTTTAGTTAGACAAAACATCAAAGGATCAAAAAGATGGCTAGTTCTGGCAATGAACATCTGCAGAATAAATCCCAAAACAAACCTTGGGGTAATTACATTTCTCCCAATGGCATTAAACTTGTGTCTCATTGGTAAAGGCATTAGTTGTGATTCCATCTCTGACATTCAGACAGAAGCAAAATAGGGCTGTGCTATTAGATAATGTGTGAAAGAACCATATGGATACACACAATCATCCTGCAGAAAGTCTATGAGAATTACAAAATGTATTAACAATCAAACTTTGCTAGGTCATTTAATATAAATTCAGTCTGATAAGTTAAATCATCTCATTGAACCCTTATTAGGCTGAATTTATAATAAATCAGAAAAATTAAGAATATTAGAACTGAAAGAAGAAATTACTTAAGGCTAGGTGTTAATAAGTTTTCCTTTTGACATTTTTATCAGAATGATTTTTATAGGCAGAAGAATACTGGTGTAATTTTGCAATTTAAGGTAATCTCTGTAACTGGTTTCGATGTCTTACTCAGCTTTGTATCAGTAGTACTAGTTCTGTAATAATTTGCATGAAAACAAATATGAGGATGAGGAAGCATTTCCCCTTGTGTGCAATTCCCACAAAACATTTACATTCTTCTAATTTATTGGTTTACTGCACCACTTAGTGCATTTAGAGATGTGTAGAATGCCCTTACTTTTGGAATATGCAGACAAATTTCCCCCTTTCTGCATTAAGTCATTCACTGTCTCCTTGAAGTCATCACATTCTTTTTTCATTTTCTCTCACTTTGCTTTGTATGTTGGAAAGAGCTTCTTAGCAGTAAGGATGAACTTTTCTAGCAAACAAAGAAGAAGAAATTCAGACAGCCATCAGTAGGGAGAACAAAAATGGGATGAGGGAACCATTGTCCGATAAACTAAACAGGATTTAATTTATTATTACATTGTTACAATATGATTATATCTTCATCCATAAGGATATTCAACAGAAGAGAGAAGAGAATCTAGTAAATACCTTGTAGTTATTAGGATAGGCAAAGGAGAGAATACAGCTAAAATAATACTCTTTTCCAACAAAGAATATTTTAATTCACTTGTTTTTTCCTTCTCCCCAATATTATAGCATAGAGTTATTTATAAAATTTAAGGATTTGAAGCTAAGTCAAGAGTTCTCCAGGAAAACATTCCTGTTACTATTCCTTTCAAGGGCTTCCAAAGTGGTATCCGTTTGAATCTGGACATGTAAAATCTCTTCATTTCCTTGCTAAATACTCAGACACCATTATCAAGATGGAGACTATTAACTTCTGCTTAACCTTATTTATTACCCTTTGCTAATGTCTGAGATTGTGTATAGAATACTTGGGTGAGAAAAAAATATCACAGCATGCATTTTATGTGAATAAATTAAAACAAGCAGGAAAATTTCTCTTCTCTGTAAAACTTGCTTTATTTCGAATTACACTAATCCAACCTTATAGTAGAAGCAGCCAGTACAATCATCTTTTTGAATCAGTAACGGAAGGCAAATATGTCATCTCAACATTCTGTTTCTGGGTATTTATGCCTGGCCATTTCTTTCTTTTTTTGGTATTATGCAATTACAGGTAATCCTCAACTTATGAACATTCGCTTAGCGATCATTCAGTTACAAAAGCACTGAAAAAGTAGGTCCTTGTACTTATGACTGATGCAGTATCCCTATCGTCCTATGATAAAAATTCAAGAGCTTGGCAACCAGCATGTATTTACAAGGATTACAGTATCCCAGGATCACACGATCACCATTTGCAACCTTTTCAGCTGGCTTCCAACAAGCAAGTTTAATGGGAGAAGCCACATTTGCTTATCAACCTCATGATTCACTGAAAAACTGCAGTGATTTGTTTAACAACTATGGCAAAAAATAGTTGTTAAATTTGGCATGATTGACTTAATAGCCTCATTTAGCAATGGAAGTTCTATTCCCAGCTGTGGTCATAAGTCGAGGACTACTTGTATTTTTCTTGTTGACTTCAGAATGCTTGTGGTTCTTTTCTTGGGGTTTGCCAGGCCCCCTATTCACATGACCTTTTTAAAAAAGGAAAAGTAGCATGCTACAAAGCAAATCACTAGCTTTTACTACTGTATTTATTTGTAAGAATGCTCACTTGGCCTTGAGTGGTTGCAGAGTGTGCTTTATTAGAGATATCTCCTCCCCGCCCCCATGGCTTTCCAGAAAAGAAAAGAAAAGAAAAGAAAAGAAAAGCTAATAAGGAATGATTGAGAGTATTCAAGGATGGAAGGTCCATGGAATAGTAGGGAAATAACCTCACCAGTTTGCTTTCTGGTAGTTCTGTGACTTGTGTCCATCACCATAGCTCTTTTATGAAAAGCCATCCTTCAGCATGGCAACCAATTATTGAGACCTTCAACAATGTGAGCACTCAACATCAAAATATCCTCATTGATTAAAAAAAAATTACCCATCCTTGCTTTATAAATTTGGATTCAGCAGGAGCTTTGCCCTGAATTGTAACAAAAACAGCATAAGAACACCACATCTAAAAGGTACAGAATTATTACCCTGTTTTAATGTAATCAGTTTAAATATTGATGGCTTATATAAGCATGATAGACTGGCCGTAAAGTATTTATAAAAATACTATTTTCTCCTACTATATTATACAGGTTCCAGTAATGTAATATTCAGAAACTTCAGAAAATATGATCCCTTTATAAAGCAAACATAAATAATCAAGTAACAAGGCATACGGCTTGAGTGCTTTTTAAGTAGAAAAATGTGATAAAACGTATTTCAATAGATAAATGAATTTGCACATTGCCTTATGTAAATTACAGCTTACACACTGACTAGTGGAGTTACACAATTTCATTTTAACATTAAGTGATATAAAAGTATGAATGCTAAAGCTAAATAATGTATATATTGTACAGTTCTTCAGAAGTATTATATATTATTGTACCGAGAAAAAATATTGGAAGATTTGAGCGTAGCCATTTTAATAATCCATACCTTTAATATTTCAAACAACTTAGGTTCAGAGGAAAGTCAATTCTACTAAACAGGGCTGATGCTCGTTGAAGTCTTGAATATTCATATTTTTTGTGATTGCAGTTGTAAAATAAATATGCTTAGTCTTTCACTAAATATTGACACTGAATCTTTTTCTCAGAAGATATTCCTTGACTTCAATCCAGTGATCATATTTATAGGCATCTACTGGAAGGATACTGTTTCTTACACAAGAAAATCTTTACCAAACAAAATGTTGGCAGTGTCAAAAGTTGCACTGTAAATTTATGAAATGAGAAGAGCAGTTAGTTCCAGGAAGAACAAAGACTAAAAGCTTGCATACATCAGAAGAGATTCCAATTCAGCTTCAATTCTTGTTTTCCACTGCCCATATTTTCCCCTTTAAACCAAGAATTCTAGGGTTCACCACATGAAAATAATCTTGGTTATAATTTGTTTTGAAAATATAGTTTTCTTAATGAAGGTCTTAGAAATCTTTTCCGTCCACTGACACATGATGCAATTTAAACACAATAGAAAAGTCAGGCTACTGTGGTGGCATCAGCTATATAGTCCAAATTCCACGATGTATTTCATAACCATTGTTAATTTTTCCTACTTTGAGCCGTCACCCCAAATCATGGGAACACTACTGCACCTATTTTGCATTTCACATTAATATTTCTGCCGCTACTGAAATTCAGTGTTTAGCATTTGTGATCATTACCTATTGAACATGGCAATGAATCCATCTCCATCACCTGTAGATTCTCATTTAATCCAGTAGTCTTGATAACAAAGTTAAAACACACACTTTTTCATCTATATTCTCTTTTGCCAAATTGCTCTTAATGAAAAATGTGCAGTGTCAAATCTTCATTGTCTGCTACAATGCTTTTTTGTTAAAGGTTTCTTTTCTTAAAAATGCCCTTTCTAAAACACAACCCATGCAGTAATAATATGTCCCAGGGTGGATAGAAACATAAAGATGTCCCTTGCCTCCTGAGTGTCTCAGTATATGATTCAGACATGTCTCAGAGCGATCAGACGTTTTTACCACTGATGCAAAAGAAGCTTTTCTATGTATTCATGAAAACCAGAAGTCCTTCAGAATACTTTTAGATCAGCTTCCAATTAAACTATGTGTCTTTCTTCTACCTTACATAGGAATGAACTCTTTATTGCCTGTTTCTCTGCAAGAATATTTTCAGTGTTTGATCTCCGACTCTCTTCATATTTTGCTTCAGCCTTCATACGTGGGGAAAGAAAAATAAAATCAACTGTTCATGCAACCATTCATCTAGGGAAAGCCTAGACAAAGAATTAAGCAACTGCCTAGTAAAGGTTAATAGGTGGGTTATGAATTTCAGGGAAGAGAACATTTCAGAGTGCACTCTTCCTATGAGAAAGCTTTAACCCTTTTGGACTGTGCCAAGAAACTGCTTTTCAGCAAGCTTATTACAAGGCAATCAAGAAGATGCAGTTAATAGAGTTCCATTAGTGAAATTAATGACAAGAGAGAGGTTAGTAACAACAGGCCACGAAAGAATATGAGAAGATATAGGCCACTTACTGGGGTTTTGTCTCTTGTAATTGTTGTAGCGATAAGGCTTATTGATGAATGTGCCTGAATGGATTACTAGAAAATATTCTGAAATTATCACAGCAGATGGCAGCATCTATTTGATCTAGGTGTCAGGCTTAGTTCACACTGGGATAGGAGATCTGAACTCCCAAGGTGGTAGACTAGACAGAAGTTGAAAAACATTCTGAAGGGAAGCAGTGGCAAATCAGTTCTACACCAATGCCAAAACCACAATTATTCAGAGTTGAGATTTACTTGAGGAGGACTATATTCTTTCAACGACCACCTTGTATCTTTTCAGCAAGTTATGCAATAAAATTTTATCAAAGCAGATTTATTAAGAAAATGACTTATGATATTGCTCTAGGCAAAGCCATGAAAACATCTAAGGTTTAAAAACAAAACACTAATCTACAAATTGAGTTCCTTATAGAAGCATGAGTCTGATAATATTTCTCACTAATCCCGATTTTTGGCCACTCTACAGAAACATTGCTCTCCTACAATATTTTTTATGACCATATTTTTTATTTATTTTTTATGTACATATTTTTTATGTACATATTTCATAAAAGTTTATTTTCTTGGCTATGTTCTTTCCTATGCCTGGTCCTAGGGGAACATATGTTTCTAGTTGTTCTAAACTTATGTTAGCTATAACATCTAAACAAACTTCAGTCTCCAAAAGCTGCAAACATGTATGAATCAGTGTTGTTGATTCCTAGGCCATTCTTGTTTCTTTGATGTGATGTGCTTATTACTGGTAGAGCTCAGCTGCTGGAACAATATAAGAATTTTGCTCTATCAGGTCCACAACTCAGCTCATCCACCATTCTGTCCCACAATGGCCACTCTTGTATTTCAGTGCTACACAAACATGGTCAGGAAGGTGATATCAGTCCTTCAATGTTACTTACTAGCAGGTAATACTCAAAATCTGTCACCTGGATTATGGAGTTAGCAAGCAAGCATCAAGACTAATAGTCATTATTGTCAGATACTGAGTTCCATGATCTTGATTGTGGGAATTCCAATATCTTGTACCCAACCCTGCTGCAGGGCTAACATTTATTTTAAAATCTATTCTATTAGATGTCAGATTCCCAGGATTTTTATTTTAATATACAACTCTAAAGATTGACCATCTTATTTCTGGCAAATTCTAAGGAATTGATTTGTTTCTCTAATTTTTTTGTTATTTAGAATTGACATTTCTTCAGGGACAGTGCTTAGTAAAAGACAAAATGGTGATAAAATGTGGCAAAAATTTTAAAATTCCATAAAATGTCCTGTTATCAAATGTTCTTTAGTCCTAATGCCTTTCAAGCAGCACAAAAGGATATAGGAAGAAGCTAATTACCTAAAACTGTAAGCAATACTCAGTTTACAGTTTTGCCAAGTATTCAGCAGCCCATCTTCCTATATAGTTTCATTGGACCCAGAGCATAATTTAATCAATATGAATGAAATCCCTATAAAACTTATCCATAAAGCTTCTCTTCTTTCATGCTCAGCTAGGACCAATGGACAGCTCAATGAGGTCCTGCTAATCGACTTCATTGATAATAAATATTGGCTTTCTTGTCCTCAATTAAATAATTTGGCCACCCTAAAAATCTTTTATTTACTATGATGTTACTATTTAAAGATGAAGGCTGTAATGCCTGGAAAGCAAAGTCTTAAATTTGTATGAAGTCAGTAAAATATTCTATTTGATGCTATATTTTTAGGAAATAGCCATTAGGGGGAAGCAATATTCTTATATCCTGAAAGGTGTGGCTTCAGTCCTTCCAAGATGTAGTGATAGTCAGAATTTAGGATAAAGTCAAAGACTTTTCTCTTAGAAAGGGAGAAAAGTCTATGTCCCAACTGTCTAATGGAAAGTAGGGGAAATCGTTCTCAAGTCATCCTTCAAATTATTATTTCATTAGGATTACTGTCTAGCATTTATTCATGGAGTGAATTCAGAAGCAACAATAATATGGAATTTCAGGGTATAAAATCATTTATCCCAAATTAACACTGCAAAAATATCAGTGGGAAGTTTGAGGAAATGAGAAAAAACATTACATTTAAAACTACAAAAAAGAAGTAAATGAACTCAGTTGTGCCCAGGTTGGCCTTCACAAAAGTTGTTTTTTCAAAAGTAAAACAATTAAATCTAATAATATAGTTTATCATAAACACGCCAATGCAGTAATAATGCAATTGTACCCATACAATCCTTTAGAATTAAAATACATACACAATTGTGTATTTTGTAGAATATGCACTCTGTTTTAGTTTCAATAAAAGACACGACAGCACAACCTCTGTAGTTTTAGTTTGCAATTCATGGATGGTTTATTAATCAATGCAAGATGCATTCATTGAACTGGATTAATCCTGCATAAGTAATTTCTAAATTTTCCTGCTGAAGTTATTTTTCATTTCTGTGAACAAATAATTTATTTGGATTTTCATATATCAGGATCATAGAGATTTTCCACAGCTAGATTTTAATTTCAATGACATATAAGTTGGCTTAAATATTAGGGTGCAGAGTTTTGCATGAGAACCTCTTCTAAAATCTGTAATTGGTGTGGAACATGCACAGAATAAATCTGACAAGGTCTAAGGAGCTGAGTTCAATTCCACTGATCAACATCTATGCTGCAGATTAACAGAATCATTTATGGCATTAAAAGCTCTCTAGAATTCATTAGTTTCCTCTCCCACTAACTACTCTGACCTCTAATACCACTGGAACAAAACACAACACAAGATGCCCTGTTAAATTTTTTCCTGTCATTCATTCTCTTTTCTCATACACCAACATTTTTTAATCAGCGTACATTAATGATTAAATATACAGCTGTATTGTTTATTATTATTATTATTATTAAAAACTGAGCTTTTAAGTTAAAAAGAGACACCTTTAAAGAGAGTTGGCCTATTAAAATGAGATGTTCAAAATATTAATACATATTTAAAATAAACAACAATCTGGCATTTCTACATAGGGTTTAGGCCAAAGGAACAATTTAAAATAATTGTGGTTAATAGTAAGATTTTTATGTATCTATGTGATGAAATGTGATTTAAACATTCTTAAAGAGAGATCTGTCAGACAGGCATGTTAGTACATAAGATTTTATTTAAAGTCCCCTCACCCTACAAGCAAGCTTCATTTACACACGCATAATACTGTACAAAATTTACACTGTTGGTGCCTTTTATGATTTCCTTGGTCATGCCTTCTAGAGAATTAAAAAGATTTACATATAATACTCATAAATTCTTTAATTATATTTCTTAAAAAAGAATTTTAAATGACAAGACCCCCCCATCCCTATCCCTTAAAGTGGCATTTATCAGTGGCACATGATCATGTTCAGTGTTTGACTTTTTTTTTTTTGAATGCCATAAAATATTCTCTAATGTAGTGTTTGTGACAGGCTTCCTTTTCACATATTTATATACACAGATATATATTTCTAAATACCATCCCTTCACCCAATTGATGATTGCACAGTGTATTATTTTACAAAAATTATTTGAATTGAATAACACAAATAAATACAATCTATCAGAATTCCACAACGTAAGCAAAAATGGAATGAAGTTCCAGGATAAATATTTTAATTTTGATGAATTTATGAACAATGTTATTGTTTTCCCTTTTCCCCTTTAGATACAATTCCTTCAACAAATGATTTGTTACCTGGGTAAGGCAGTACCCAGCCAATTTTGGTGAAATTATATAGCATAATTGGAGTAAAAATTAGTAAAAAAAATTACAGGTAGTAATAATAGTAGTAATAATAATAATCATGGCGTAGTGGTATAACACATATGAATTTTTATTTTTAATATTTTCTGAATAGCCCAAAACCTTATGGAATATTATTTAGTAAATTACTTCTTTTATTCTGCCTATTTATATGTTTCGCATTTGTATCCCATTTGAAGTTATGTTTTGCCTTGCATTTTCGAATATACAATATTCATACAAATTACAAGCTAGACTTTGAAACAGACATACCACGAGTTCACTTAATTTCCAGAAACTGTGCTAATCTACATGAATTTAGGATTTGTACTGAACACTGGAGTTCAAAAATATCATCTATGGCTTGTTATAAGCTGCTGAAATGAGATGAATGTTTATAGAGTCCCAAGAAAGTCAAGATATATCTATTTATTTATATTATGACTCAGTCCCAATCTTTGTCTACTCTTCCTGAGTCCTAGGCAAGATAACTGCATAGTGCAAGGGCCCTCAGTTGATTCCAGTGGAAGGAAGAAGTGATAGAAGCAACATACCCTCCAATTTTTGTATAGTATTGATGAGAAATGGTCCTATTTTTCAGCCTAACAAAGGTATGGGATTCTTAGACCACAGGGCAAAGCCAGTTGTCTCAACTAGGTATATGATTAAATCTTGACTCCAGCCCTGGAAGATTTTGCATACTCTGCTATATTTTAATCTAAGCCTTGAGGATAGGAGAAAGGAATTTCATTGCTCAAAGCCTAAACAAAATATAGATGAGTCTAAATTCCTATTAGTTCTAAGTAAATATATATGTATATGTAATTCAACCTAGTAGTGAGGACAAACATCCATTTTGGAGCTGAACCCATATTGTCCCCCCTCCCCCAAAGTAAATCTAGCTGCTCAGTGGAATTAATCAAAGGACTGAAGTTCAAATATTGGACAGTACAAGGACAATGCTCCTCTTTCTTTTGTGATGTTCCTGAACATTATCTGGTAAGTCAAGGAAACCCCTAATTTCCCCCAAAACCAAAAGACCAATAATGCTCAATGGCCTGAGAATGCTGAGCATCAGTTAGGCAATGGGATATCAAAACATTCCGTATCAAAATAGGGAAATAAGAGTGGAAAATGTGAAAGTAGGTATAGATCAAAATCAAACTTTTCGTGGCAATGCGCACTGTTCAATCCAAGTCTTGAGTGCTGGGTCAGGGGACAGAAAATCTGAACCTTGTTCCAATTTTTTTAAGGGACAGGAAAAGAGAAGGAGAGAGATGGAGGGGGGAGGGAGGAAAGAGAGAGAGGAGGGAAGAGACCTTGCATGCATGAGCTATTGTAAGTTGAAGAAGCTCAAAAATTAGTGACCATTTTGTTTATTTCTAAAAATCTCCAACAGACTTTGATCCTTAACTCAACCACAGCCCCAATTTGAAGATATCAGTTGGATACAAGTGATAGATCAGCCAGTGTGCTGAACAAGATAGAACTAGAGGTCTGATTTTATATGAAGCAGCTTTCCATATTCTGAATGTTCTTCCGGCTTGTTTCCTCTCTTCCTGCTTGTTTCCATCATTCAAAAATTATTGTTTGTATCCTTTTCATGAATTCTTTGTAATATAAAAAGGAACAGACCACTCATTTGAAGAATGTGAGAAAGGCAGATCAAAACCCAGCATCTAATTCATTGTTTATAGCTTAGGGGGAGCCACTAGGTTTTTATATCACATCTGTTTCCATTCTGAAATGCAGATTTACAAGCATTCATCCCCAAGCTTAAGATATGGTTAATTACAATATTTGTTGTACCCACATTTAAATATTTAAAACGGCAGGGATGGCACCCAACACACAATAGTTGAAAGGAAGTATATAAAAATTCTGCAGTCTCTGCAGTCTTGCATTCTGCATGTACTGTTCACAAAGGTTACTGTTTGGGTGTGTGTATATTATACAGCTTAATAGACATTAAACATAGGCAGGTAATCAGCTGCCAATTTTTAAAGAACAATTCCAAAGACAGCAATTACTATAGAGAACATGACAGCTTCAAGCTATATGTTCCTTCTGTATTTTTCTGCCCAAATCTTTCTATGTTGCATTTCCTATCTGGAAGATTCCAACTCTACATTTATCCTCATCGTCTGCCTTACTTTCAGTTCAGTTTTGCTTTGCTCTTGAAGCTGCAAACTATACGGCTAGTCCTTGACTTACAACAGTTCATTTAGTGACCATTCAAAGTTATAACATCACTGAAAAAGGTGACTTATGACCAATTTTCACTGCGGCATCCCCAAGCTCATGTGATCAACATTTACATGCTTGGCAACTGACTCCATATTTATGACTGTTGCCGTGTCCTAGGGTCAAGTGATCACTTTTTGTAACCTTTTGACAAGCAAAGTCAATGACACCTGCAGTGATTCATTTAACTATTGTGACAAAAAAGATTGTAAAATGGGGCAAAACTCATTTAACGAATGTCTCACTTAGCAGCAGAAATTTTGGGCTCAATTATTGTCATAAGTTGTGGACTACCTGTATTGGATTTAGTCAAGAACATACCCTAGTATGTTAGCTCTCAGAATTAGGCCTGCATATATTTTTATTCTATGATAAGGGTACTTTATAATAATATCAATGTTAAACAATTAGGAAATTTGTCAACCTTTGCTAATATTGTATATCACCAAAATGCTCATGTTATAAAAGTACTGTGCTTGAATTTTGTCTTTGGAAATGAAAAGTAAAGAATATTTACCATTTCTGCAAAATAGCATTTGTAATTATAAGATTTTAAACATTAATCAAAACTTTTATAAAACACTTCTAAACAGTACATGCTTATATGCTGTGGAAAGAAGGAAAACTAGAATCTTTGAACTTTTCGAGTAGTTATTTTGGATTTATACTCTTGCAAATAACATTAAAGATTGGCACAGATCATGAAAGCTGCCATAACTTTTTTTCAATTCTTAATGAGGAGAATGTTAGGGCAAAGTGTATATCAGGTCAACCAATTTGTTTGCAATAGAAGCATTACATTATTACCTCTGAGTTTTCTTCTGATGTTTGTCGCTTGCAGAGTATGTAAAGCAGTCAAGGATTAAAACTGAAATGGAGCAGACCATTCTGCGATTCAGTGCTTTTCAGTACTGCAATTTTGAATTACAAGTGGACTGTCATTGTTACTTCAACACCGATTCCATGCAGTTAAAACAGAATGTGCAGTAATGTTCTTGTTCATTTTCTTTAAATTTAGTATCGATATATGGGTCTGCAGCAGGGAAAATATCAATCTGAAATGGCCATCTGTCAACATGTGCAGTGTTCCATGCGTTTAGCCTACTTGTCTGACAAGATACCAATTCATCTGAGGTGGGAATTTGCTTAGTTTCTTTTTAAAAAACAACAACCATAAATGAAGGTGTAGAAGTAGGATCTTGTGGTCTATGGTCCAAAGAATTGTTCTTTAAAATAATTATGCCTCCCATCATTCCTTTTCTGACTGCATCAATATCCTCTTCTCCATTTCCAGGACTTATTTGTTGTACGGCACACATGCAGGAAGTATGACAGTAGAGCAAGCGGGACCTGCAAGTGGCTCAGCTACATCTCCTTCGAGCTCTGTCCAGGATCCTTTCTCAGGACTATAACAAATAGTAGAAGATTTGTAGGCTCCCTGTAATACAATATAGAGGCTTGTTTAATTAGCTGAAAAATATCAATTCAAAATGTAGATAACTGTAACATGATTCATATTAAGAGCCATGGTGATGCAGTAGTTAGAATGCAGTACTTGCAGGCTACTTCTGCTGACTGCTGGCTGTCTGCAATTTGGCAGTTCGAGCCTCACCGGCTCAAGGTTGACTCAGCCTTCCATCCTTTTGAGGTCGGTAAAATGAGGACTCAGATTGTTGAGGGCAAATATGCTGGCTCTGTAAACTGCTTAGAGAGGCTGTAAAGTCTGTATAAGTCTAAGTGCTATTGCTATTCAAGAACCTGCAATGTATTAATCCTCAGAGTGTTATGTTCATACAAACTATCTGCTTTCAGACGTCAGATTGACTCACACATTAGGCTGACTCAGCCTTTCAGACATAAGACCTTCCATCACTCAGCCTTCCATTTTTTGAGGTCAGTATAACAAGGATCAAGATTATTGGGGGAAATATGCTGACATTGTAAAATGCCCAGAAAGTACTGTATATGCTGCCCATTATGGAGCAGTATATAAGTCTGAGTGCTATTGTTGTAAGATTTTATTTTTAAAAATGACAATGGAATTTTAGGATTCAGAGTGTACAGTGTAAAAATTAATAAGAACCTAATAATGATTGAGGGAAATAATCCAATTAACATCAGTATCTTCTTTTTATGGGAAGTCCACTGGAAAACAGCAGGACTCGGGGACCTCCTTAAGGTCAGCAGTAGTCAGACAAGTTGTTGCTATCTTGCTAAATACTCCCTCAAAACAATTCCTAATATTCCCTTTGACAATGGGGCTTGAAATTAATAAGATACCTTTCGGACAACAGGGCAGATGTAATGTATTTTCTAGATACAAAAGAATATTACTGCCTGATTTAAGAAACTTGCAAAAATGCTTATTGAGAACAAAGAATCAATACACCAGTGCAGTAATTACGGAAATTCTAGCACAGATTACATATTTTGCATATATATGATGATTGAAAGCTTTATGACTAGATAATATCCCTTGCATTCAAATGTCTTGCAGGGCTTGTGGCCATAATGGAGTAAATGTTTCTTGCAGTGAGTTGATTGCTGCATATTTGATATTACAGTACTGGTATCTTTTAATGCTTGTGCTAACTGTTTCTTTGGAACAAGCTTCAATGCAGGCAACTTTATTCTATTGTTTTATGCTATTCTAGATGTTCACTTTGTTTCAATTCTTCCACTTCTTTATCTAGAGAGCTTTGTTCTTTCTGAGGCAGAGGAGAGATTGCCTGGTTCTGGAATGAAAACAATGCAATAGCTGTGCTGCCTTCATCTACTGACTTCCCCTGGTTTACCTCTACAATCTAAATTACTTCTGGCAAGGCTTTGATTTCTTTGCATTGGGAAGACCTTTGCAATTCTTCCAATTCTGCTTCTATGGATACTTTGTATTATAAATTGACATTGATCTGCTATAACCTCTGTTCTGTTATTTCTGATTTTGTATGTTATTCTTTCCAGAACTGGTTTCAAACATTCTCTTCTTGCTGGACTTGATCTGTAATAACAGATTATTACTTTATTTCCAATCATTTTGTATTTGCAATGGGTAAACACCTTTTTTTCCAGTAATTCTGTAGCTGCTGGCCCTGATTGCTCAGCCAAGGGTCCTGAAGCCCATTTTCACCCAGGAGCAACAATACATAGTGTGGTCCACATTGAACCGGGCAATGACTGAACCGGAATGTGTTTTTTGTAATTTATGTCTCACCATATTTTTTTATGGGAAAGACACTCTTCTCTTGGCTCCTCTAGTGAGATTTATCTAATATGAGCTGCATTAGTTCCCAGTGAGTTTCAGTTAAATTCAAGATGCTGGATGTCACTATAAAACCCTACATGGCATTCAGCCAGGTTATTTGCAGAATTATCTATCTCCTCACATTCCAGCTTGACCCATCAGTACCAAAGGGATGGCATGATCTGGGTCTCTTCTATTAGAAAATCCCATCTTGTGGGACCTGGAATTGTGTAACATCACTGGCCCTATGAAGCAGTATCCCTTTAGAGATCAGGAAGGCCCTGACCCTTGGCAAGGTACTGTAGATCTGGATGTTTTCTCAAATAGTTGGATCAGAATTCTGAGCAGCTCGGGCGAGGGAGGCGGATTAGTTTATTTTGGCGTATATGGATTGAAAATGGAATGTTTGGGTCCCTGATGTATGCTGTTTTCTGTTATTACTACTATGGTACTGCTACTCTCACTTGCACTATTATTTAGGATGGAATGAGGAGGGTTTTTTGTATTGTCTTGTTTATAATCCTCTATGCTTAGTCACTGCCATGAGATAGGTGGTGGTAAACAATTGCTTAAGTAAATAAACAGCATGCTATAAAATTATAACCAGATGACCTAGTTAAGACTTCATGTTCAAATGAATGCATACCATACTCCAGCTGTAGCCTCCAACAAGGTATATGTTGTCATCAAGGACTGCACATCCAGGACCACTTCGACCCTCCAATATAGGAGTTTGCAAAATATTCCATTGGTCGCCCTTTGGGTCATAACATTCCACAAGCATGACATCCAGGTGAGAAAAACCTGTATCACACATTCATAAAATAATTTGAATCCACTTATCTTAAAATAATGACTACGGTCACTATTAAAAATAATTTCTCAGCAGGATAAAAGGAACTTGTTAGAAATAAGAGGAATGAGCCTGTTAAAATAAAACATTGCAAAAATTTTCCTTTGATTTTTCCTCTGATATTCAGCTAACATCATCATAGGATATTGTACTGAACTTCAACTTCTTAATTATTGGCCATTCTTAATAGCAAACATACAGTGACTTTGTCAACTGTACGACTCAGTCATTTAGTGCAGGGGTCTCCAACCTTGGCCCCTTTAAGCCTGGAGGACTTCAACTCCCACAATTCCCCAGCCACGTCTGCTGGCTGGGGAATTGTGGGAGTTGAAGTCCTCCAGGCTTAAAGGGGCCAAGGTTGGAGACCCCTGATTTAGTGCAAAGAAAGATACTCTTGGCCATTTGTTTTGCCAAGAGTATACTTTACTGAAGCTTACATGGTTACATAAGTAAAATAAGCTGAATCTGAGGTTTTCCAATGCAAACAACACAAAGGAAAGTTGCTCCCCCATCTCCCGGTTTTCTGCAAATGTTCAATCAGGTGCTTGTATATTGTTCAAGAAACTGGTGCTGGTTCCCAGCTCTTCATATCGTACGGTGACCTTGCCTGGCTGTAGCTTCTCACAAGGCTCACATGGGCTTCCATCCTCTCCTTCTTCCTTACGTTCCAAGATCTAGCCCCCACCTGGTGCTAATGTCAGGCTGCCAGCTCATAAAGCTTGGATAGGTAAGATGCACCCATG
This sequence comes from Notechis scutatus, assembly GCF_049901735.1. Taxonomy (NCBI): domain Eukaryota; kingdom Metazoa; phylum Chordata; class Lepidosauria; order Squamata; family Elapidae; genus Notechis; species Notechis scutatus. The sequence continues at coordinate 166,610,772 of NC_142011.1, forward strand.
ACAGACCTCTAACAACTACAATAGCTATGGCTGATAATAACATGAGATGAAAAAAATTTCTACTCCTACAATATATTTTGTTTTCATGGTTTAAAGGGATTAGGAATTCTTATAGTAAAGCTTTTTTTTTTTTCCCCACTTCATAGAGTTTGCACTGAGGAATTTCTTGTAAATTCTATCTTTGACAATATTCTGATGTTTACAGTGTGCTTTGTAAGAGACATGTAATCTCTTCTTGTATTTGGTGGTTTTGAAAACAGAGCAAAAGAAAAATGTTACCAGGCAAATCAAACAAACAAGCAATACTAATGTGCATAGAAAAATATAGTATGTTGCAATGTCACTTGCAAGGAATTGTAAAATTCCAAAGATCCCTAAGTACAGGTACAGTAGTTATCAACTTACGACCACAATTGGGGCCAGAATTTCTATCGCTAAGCAATACGGTTGCTAAGTGAGTCAGGCCTGATTTTACTACCCTTTTTGCCATATTTGTAAAATGAATCACTGCAGTTATTAAGTGAATCCAGCATCCCCCATTGCCTTTGCTTGTCAAAATCTGGCTGGAAAGGGCACAAATGGCAATCACATGACCCCTGAATGATGCAACCACTATAAGTACAGGCGGTCCTCAGCTTACAACCTGTTCATTTAGTGCCATTCAAAATTACATTGACACTGAAAAAAGCGACTTATGATTGTTCTTCAGTTATGACCTTTGCAGCATCTTGCGGTCATGTGATCAAAATTCAGATGCCTAGCAACTGACTCATATTTATGATGGTTGCAGTGTCCCGGGTTCATGTGATTACCTTTTGTAACTTTTGTTAACTTTCTGACCAGCAAAGCAGGGGTGGGATGCAAATATTTTTACTACCAGTTCTGTGGGAGTGGCTAGGTAGGAGTGGCTAAGTGGGCATGGCCATGTAACTGGGTAGGCATGGCTTTTATGTGCAACACCCCCCTGCGCTCTGTTTTTTGGCCTCCTGGGCCTCAGGGAAGCCTCCTGGGGGCGCGCTTTTGCTCCCAGGAGGCTTCCCTGAGGCCCAGGAAAGCAAAAAATGGAGCATGGGGGGACCGCGCAGCATACACACACCAGCACAACCCTTTTTGCCTCCTGGGCCTCAGGGAAGCCTCCTGGGCGAAGCAGTAAGACAGTGAGGGGGATCCCAGCACAGCTGATCGTCGGAACAGCTGATCGTCAGGAGGAAAAAAAGAAAAAGAAATACTGGTTCAGCCAAACCAGTAGCTGTTTTTTTATTACTCGTTCGGCTGAACAATAGCATTTTTTTACTACCGGTTCCCCTGAACAGGTAGAATCCCACCACTGAAGCAAAGTCAATGGGGAAGCCAAATTCACTTAACAAACATGTTACTAACTTATCAACTGCAGTGATTCACTTAACAACTGTGGCAAGAAAGGTCATAAATTAGGGCAGGGGTGTCCAACCTTGGTAACATTAAGCCTGGAGGACTTCAACTTTGCTGGCTGGGGAATTCTGGGAGTTGAAGTCCTCCAGGCTTAACGTTACCAAGGTTGGACACCCCTGAATTAGGGCAAAATTCACTTAATGAATATCTCACTTAGCAACAGCAATTTTGGGCTCAATTGTGGACATAAGTCAAGGACTACCTGTACATGCGGTTTCCAAATGGCCAAATTTTGATCATGCCACATGGCGCTGCTGCAATGATCATAAGGGCGAGGACTGGTCGTCACATTTTTTAATGCGATTATAATTTTGAACAGTCGCTAAACGAATGGCTATAACTTGAGGACTACCTATAAAAACATTGGTACAGAATACTAACATAAGGAAAATATGTTAGCAGAAACACTCATAACCATTCATGGGCTATAGTCCAGAATTCTTCAGTGCAAATCCATCACACAGATTGAAAAGAAATATCTTCTTTTAGATAGTTGTACCCTCCCATACGTTTCATTTTTCCAAATGAAAATGATATAAACGTAATCCTTTTAACAAAGTTTAGTAGTGCGTTAAATGAAATGGAGAACTGTGAATAAAACCAAAGTAAACCAAAAATTAGAAATTCTTTTAAAAAACATAATAAAATTTGGATTGACTTTACAAAAATTAAACTCAATGACCCTTTCATTTAAATGCACTTAGTAATAGGGGTTTTTTTTTCTGTCAAAAGCTACACTTCTCCGGAGAAGTATTCTAAATACTGCCACTGAAAAGCCAAGCCAAAAAAGCTGAACATGATTGGCTTTAATTTAAACTTCATTTTAATTAATTACTGTTGCTATTCTTTGTCTTTTCAATAATTTCTATCTTCTGCCACATTAAATGACAAGTTGCTGGGAACTTCTGCAACAGTTCCAGGGAGTATAATCAACAATTTTGCACATACATCTCTGAGGTTGCAAGTTATATCTTCTGTTTTAAATAACAAAAACAATCAGGAATTGATGGTTACTGGTGCTTTCCCTAAATTAATGGGAGCAAGATTTTGGGGGGGAGGGGAGGGGAACATATAAAAGATTGAAAGTAATCTTGCCTTTTCTGGGCACAATGCCTCAGACAAAATTATTTTAGATATACAATACTTGTCCAGTATTGTAGCACAATATTTTTGCAATATGAATACAGAGACATAATACATGTTTTTAGCACTAATAAAATGTTAACATGAATAAAAAAGTAATTTAGATCAATTGTATTTATGCCAATTCAGAAGTCCCCAGGTAAAGGCAGCTTAATATTTACAGTTTCTTCATGAAATCTAGAAACAGTTTCTCCTTGGAACTCTTGTATTACTTCTTATGATGGAAAATAATTTACAGAGGCAAACATTGCAGGGAATTTGGGTTAATAACAATCTGTTTGTAACAATGAATTCATAGGGATGACAAATCATCCATGATTCTGAGTAATGAAAATTCTCTTTTTTATTATCTAAAGCATTCATTACTCATTTATTTAATCTGGTGTTATAAATTTTTCTTTCCTCAAAATGTTAGTGAGGCATGATACTAAAATTTGTGGCAGGTTCTTAACTATGATAACAGAGAAAAAACATTTTTTGATTTAAAAAAATCAGAAAAGTACAGTATTTTGCTATTTAAAAAGTGACCTTTCAAATGATTTCCTCCAATTGCATACAGTCGGTCATTCATTACGGCCAGTGTGTGGATAGCTCTTTTTGTGTTCATGTCTTGTTTTCTAGCCCAGACATCCATTATAGGGTCATAGCAATAGAGCCAGGGGACATATTCACCATTATGGACACCACCTATAAATCAAAAAGCTCCATTAGTTACAGTTTTTAAAATAAAATTTGGGCTCAACCAAATTTTCAAGTCAATCAAATGGAACCTAGGAAACAGCTTACCTGAAATATAGATTTTTCCATTATGTACAGCTCCTGCATGGGCTGCCAAAGGCTGTGGTAGGGAAGATACATAACGCCACTCATTTGTCTCTAAATTATAGCATTCCACACTTGACAAGTAGCCAGTTTCATTTCTCCCTCCAATCACATACAAGTTCTTATCAAGCCGACACGCATAAAAACTAGCTCTCCTGGAGGACAAAAATAACAAATAGAGCAGTTAGTTTCCAGTTGACTAGAATTAATTCTACCATAATTATTTACAAAAGTTGAAAAGCATTTGTTTCCTAATATACTTCAAAGAATTCAAATTGTGGTTTCTCAAACAGTTGAACTTCCACTCAAGCCCCGACTTTAAATACTAAGAAAAAGAAATAAAAGCCAACATTTCAAAACTTTTTAATGTAGCTACCTTTAAAATACTTGGTATAATTCTCTAGAAAGGATACTGTAGAGCTAGAAAAAAAATACAAGATTTTTTTTTTTTTAATTAGGAAGCTGGAAACTCATGCTATAAGGAAAGATTTGTATCTTTTCAGTTTTGAAAAAGGTGGCCCGGGAGCATGTTTGTATGGAAAAATAGTATATACAGACAATGATTTTCCACATTCTTAAAATATTAGAACTTAAGAGTCATCTAATAATGGAAAACTCAAACCGATGGAATACTTCACACAGCATATTGTTAAATTTTGGAATTTGATGCCAATAACACAGATGACTGTAAAAAAGATAAAACAAATTCATAATGTATAAAGGATGGTATTAATGACTACTGTTCAGGATAGAAGAGACATTGTTAAACAGATCAGAGATACAGAAAAGAACCCCAGAATAACCTTTAAAAGAGCAACTGCTTTTGTGACCTAATTGTAAGATTTCATAAATGTAATGATTAACATATCATAAGTGTAATGATTGCCCACTTGTTTCAAAAGCATGGAGGCAGAGACCTTTTATAAGAAAGGGAGAAGCAGTGTCCTGTATAAAAGACGCTATATTCTAAGTAAGCTGATATTAGGAAGATATATAGGTGATATATTATAGATGGAACATTATAGGTCAGACAGAAGACAGAAACAATGTAATGTTGACAGTGTTGGATTTATTCAGATAGTCAGGCTAGGATTTAACAACTCAAGTAAGACAAGTTTAAAGTTAGGACAGATAATGTAACAATAATAAATTAGCTTGACATTCACTTTCTTTATGGTCCTTCAAGGGTCATTGTTCTCAATTTACTAAGAGAACCACATCATCAAATTTTTTCTTCAATTATCGCTTTTCTTCTTCTTTCTGCACTACTGCAAACAGAACAACTTTCCTTGTATTACATTCGTTCTTTCCAAAAAGGAGTTCTCTGGCTAACTCTGAACAAAATCTTATTTATCTGCTTGTTTCCATGGTCATATTTCAAAAGAAATACAAAAGTTTAAGGAATCTATGCTGCTACCTAACATCTTTTCAGACAGCCAGTTTCAATAATTTTCAGTGCTTCTGAAAATCCAAAGCTATTTTTTTGGACACTCATTTCATTTATTCATTAAAAGTAACCTGGCATCCCTGTTGTTTTTGTGTATAAATAAGCCAAGAACCAAAGTTTAAGATAATTCAATTTCAACTCAAACACATTCAAGATGTTGTTTTATTGCAAGGACTGTAAGTATTTTTACTAAAAAAGAAAACCAGAATTCAGACATCAGATGAGGCAAGATAAACACCCACATTTTTCCCACTCTACAGATTACAGGGGAATTATTGCAGAAAAGGCAGTTAGATATCTGAGAACCAGACTGCTGAAATTCTCTCTAGAACAAAGACAAGTCTAGAGACAGTCCATATGTAATCTCCTACAGCTGACTTTTGTGAATAGATGGCAGAAATTGATATTTTTGCAGCTTCTTGCAATCAGCTGAAGGTCACAGGTTCAGTCGTGCTCTAAGTCTAAGCCACAAATGAAACCTTTCAGGGATTCAAGGTTTGATCTCATCTTTTTAATAACTTTGAAGTTTATTTTTTGTACTGCCTCTTTAAGATGGAAAAAACCTTTGGAACTGTGAGCCTACAAATTGCTGGGTGACTGCTTTAGAGAAAGACTTGGAAACTAATTAGAAAGATTCTCTCATGTGAGAAAAATCTATTTTGTTTACTTTTCAATGCAAAACAAAACTTTGAAGATTGATTACTAAAGCACACATGGCTACTTTAAAGGAAAACTTAGATCGGTGTGTGTGTGAAGTGCTTGAGCTTTTTAACTCTTTACTACAGGCTGTATTGTTTCTTAGTTTTCATCTGTTTAATAAAATTATTTTTTAAAAAAAATTAAAACTAGTATTCTTAAACCCATCCTGAAGTGTGAAAAAGTGCCCACCCACCCTGCGAACATTAAAAAAAAATGCTTGCTCACTTGACAGAATCCATAGCAGAGTTAAAACCTATAACATATTTCTATGAAAAGTTAAATAATATTTTCTATGCCATTTCAAACATGAAAATTCCGTGGAAGTTCCAAAGTACTAGAATCTCCATTAAAGCTTCATGTCTTTAGAAATGTTAAAACGGTATTAACGGATCTGAGTTTAAACTGATTCATAAAAAAGATACATAGGTACATACTATACGTGTCAAAAATGTGTTTAATAAGATGGACATCAGATTTTCTATGCTAGTTCTGTTTAGTGGAAAGCCTCATTCTATCTCTCAAATTTAATTTATACCTGTTGTATAATTTATCTCAAAATTATACCAAACTTTTCCCCAGGCACATTTCACAAGTGGACTCCCCCTTTTAATTTTTTTAAATTAAATTAAATTAAATTAAAATAAAGTTTATTTAAGTTTCATATATTTAAAACATTTAAAAAGAAACAAATAACCATATAAACAAATATATATATACATATATACATTTTGCAGCAGGTATTGAGCATTGGTTACATTTTTCTTTTCTTTTTTTATTTCACCCCATAACATTGACATGATCTACCTTGTTACCTTCCTCGTTCTTTTAATGTTTTAATTTCACAGAATACTTTATGATTAAATGCACGTCCTTCATAGTTTCATAACTTATTCAGTTGTCAAATGTTGCTTTTTCTTTAACCATTTGTACCAACACTTCCAAACTTTGTAGTATTCTCTATCTTTGTTGTTTTTTAGTAATTTGGTCAGGCTGTCCATCTCTGCACACTTGTGAATTTTTTTAATGACCATCTCCTCTGAAGGGACAATAGACAGTTTCCAATTTTGAGCATAACTTATTCTGGCTGCCGTTATAATGTGCAAGATTAAATATTGATTTTTTTTTCTATTTTTGAGTCTATCATACCCAGCAAAAAGGTTTTGGGTTCAAGTTTTACTTCTTGTTTAGCTATATTTAGAATCCAATTTCTGATATTTTTCCAAAACTTCTGAGCATATGGACATGTCCACCACATATGGAATAAATTTAAAAATTTATTCCCCTCTGTATTGGGAAGCAAAAGTATCATTTTTCCAATCATTAGGCACACATGCAGTCTTCAGCTGTGTTGATAAATCACACTGCCACTCCTAAGTTGAGAGAGAGAATTGGTGCAGTGGCTTAGGAGTAATCTAGGACACATTCCAAATTATTTCATAATTTTTAATTCCATTTGCTCTTATGGAGTCTTCTTTTTCAGCTCTCTTCATTCATTTTCAAAACAATTATTTCTATCTAAATCATTCTCCATTTTCTTCCTTTCCTTAATTTTAACTATTCTTTGCTCACTTAGCTATATTTTTTCAACTTTATTTCTGTCCATATATTTCTCTCAATTTTTGCAGCAATAATTCTTGTTCTCCATTTTCCTCATCCACAGTTGCTTCTTCATCATCATTCCTCAAGCATTTTTTCCCCTATTTCCCATTACAATACTTTCACATGCTTATGTGGCTCACTGTAATGTCTTTCTTTTCACTTTTGGGAGATTCTTTTTTTTATACTAAGCTCATACTTTCTTTCCTGAAGTCTTTATTGTCTTTTTGGTTTCTTTAACCTTACTGCTTTTATTCCATATGTAACTTTTTCCAAAGATTCACTCTTGACATTATCAACAAAATAATCTAGTTTCACATTCACACTGTATATCTTTCACTTATTCTCTCATGTTTTTCAAAACAAACAAATTAGTCATGTAACAAAACAGATTTATGTTCATTTTCTTGCAATATTAAAATGAATACACCAAATATTCAAAACAGAGTTCCTTTTTTAAGCAAATACTCCAGGTCATTATTTTAATTCACTCGTGAGTCTCTAAAAAAACTTATTTTTTTAGAACTCTCTTGTCTTGTTCCCTATTTATCCATCCATTCATGTCACCTAACAAAAAGTTTCACAATTTTTGCAGAATTCACTACTGTTTCTTTCATTATCACATTTACCAGACTGTAGTAGGATTCCACCAAAATAACGATTCCAAATTTTATACACATGCATAATTGCCTACAGATATGTATTCATATTTTCTGATGTAACCACTCCCCTTCCTCCACACTTCAACTGTACTTTCTCTTTATTTTCTCAAACACAGATGATAAATCTATTTTCCCTTAATTTCATTTGTTGATTCATGCTGTTACAATCCAAGTCATAGTCCTCCATATGCTCTGTCCAGATGGCCTCATAATTATAGATCTCCACCACACATTATGACTTTGGCCAAATTATAGTTTCACACAATTCTTATATTAAGATATAGGTATAGACTTGGATTAACATCAGTCATATTCATACTACATGCAACAGTTCTTGCTAACCTTCATTTCTGACACATTTGTGTCAATTATTTCATAACTGCATTTATGCAAATATAAGGTCCATACAATATGCTGGTATGCATGTTTAAACAATTACAAATGTATACTTTAAAATACTGTCTTTTTTAAAAAAAACCTCTTTATTTAGAAACATTTTTTGTAACAAACTTATTGTCTGTGTGCATTTTTTTACTTCATCCACATAGTGTCACTGTTAGGAACAAAAATATAACATTGTGTTTGAAGTTTAAAAGTGTACTTTATTGGCAAACTCCTAGTAGTGCCACCAAATAAATTATATTTGAACCACAGAGCTCTGATTAATTAAGGTAACATGTAATTGCTATAAAAAAAACCTTCCATGCTAAAATAATACATTAAAAATGCGATTTCAGAAAGGAATAACCTCCTCACATATATCGGATCACCAGAAATACCTTGCTATCTCTGGTAAAATATATTACATTGAATTGTTCTTCCATATCAGATATTGGTTCAATCATAAATCCTTCAGAGCCTTGTCAAAAAAGGCCCTGTAATTGAACTTTGAACAGTGAGACCGGCAACATATAAACTTAATAAACATACTCAGGTAACTTTTACAATGTAGATATATGACAAAGTTAAGAACATCTTTCTTGAATTCCACAATGATTTCTGCCCAGAATCTTGCAGGTTGATAATCTGTCTTACACTGAGTATGTATTAAAATGATGAGTAATAATACCAACACCAAATTCTTTTAGAGGGACACTTTCCATTGAATAGTTTATGGTTGAAACACTGTGCTGTTTTTCATATTTTAGATACCTTAAGACAAGGCCAAATTGGGTCAGCGGCTGAATGAGAAGGGAAGGTGGCACCCTGACTTCTTAAAGTATGGGTGAAAGTCATTGTTATAAAGCTCAGGAAAATGATGTATCCCATTTACAATCTGGTCAAACCTTTGGTTGACATTCAGAATGGAGAAATGCTCCAAGAAGCTCCAAGCTGATCCAATTCCACCATCTAAACACCATTTTCTCTGCTAACAGAACCATGTTAGCCTTATAATAGTCTTAGTGATTAAGCTAGAGAGATAATGATAACACAAGATGCATATTGTATCCATTTCTGAGTCTTTTCTATAAGCTAACAGAAAAGCTAATATTTTCAGCTACATTGCACTGACTCAGAATTATCCAGTGAAGCTTGGAATTTGAAAACTTTAAGCTGGGAATTCATGGAGAGGTTGTTCATATTCATTTAGACTGGCATTGGGACATTTTTCTCCAGAAGAATAGATACATCTTACCAGCAGTCATAGCCCTAATGGGTGACCACTTATAACAGTAAAGGCAACTGAGAATTCTCCATGAAACTTTTATAAACTAGTTTTTTAAAACAAGTAATAATTGATCAATGCCACTTAGCTTAAGCAAAACATATAGTACTTAAGCCAAAGTTCTACAAGGTACTGCACATTCAATGGACAAATGGCATATAGGTCTTTAATTTTTAAAAGAAAAGAAACATAGGAGAAGTTTATCAACCCTTCAACTGGCGTTCTGACCCAAACCTTGTTCAAATTAAGCAGACACTAATTGTGTATAAAAGCAAACCTTTTTTAATGCGGCGCTGGGAATTCAGTGCATTCCCAGCCAAGAGACATGTAAACCTAATTGTCCGATATCAAAAGCAAGTCCTTTCAAGGTTGCAAAAGGCTGCCAAGAATAGAAGACTAATCCACTGAGAGAAGTTTCAAAAACAAATTGGAGTAAGCAGGGATTCAACGAGGTCTATGAGTCTAAAGAACTTCTTTGCTTCCTGCAAAGAACACATCTCCGAGGGCTGGTTTTAATCCCTTATGGGATGGGCCATCATCTTCCAGCCTTACTCCTGAGTTGCCCTTGCTGCTTCAGCTGCTCTTTCCTTCGGCAGCCCTGCATGCACTGGGAACAGGATCCCCGGGTCCTCTGCATCACTGTTGCCAGACTCCACAAGCTCCAAAGGCAGCACCAGATAGTCCTGGCCCCATCCCTGCATCACACGCAGGCCCCTCACCCAAATCCTTGCTACCAGAGACCTCTGTTGTCTGCACCTGCTGCCAGTGAACCACAACAACTGGGTTGCAATCACAATAGAGAACTGTTTGTAATTAATGTAGTTTATAAAGCTTCTTGGCTTTTGGATTCCAAAAACATAAGTAAATAGTTAACATGGTTCCACAAACTGAATCTACCTCAATTCTTTTTGTAAGCAAGTTATCTCCTCTCTGTTAAAACTAATACCTTCCTTTATTCCAAAGCAATATAAGATTAAAGTCCCTAACAGTGATATCTGAATGAATCTAATTGTAAGTAATCATTGTTAACTGGATAAGAACTGTTGTGGTAATTCTTTTCAATGACAGAGAAGACAAAATGACTGTGTGTTTGAGGAGATGGAAGTGATGCAAATCATATTAGGGTTATGTCACAAAATACCTATTTGAATCAAATGCCTATTTGAAAATTGAGTTACAGATTAGAACAAAAAAAGAAGTGTTGATACAATCAAACTCAGGAAATATGTGAAGACTACAGTGTGCCCTTGTGACAATCATACTGATATTAAATGAACATGACCAGAAGAGGTGCCTTATAGTAGGTAGCAGAGTGGAATGGAACTTTAGTATGAATTGAGAGAGAAGAGAGAAATATAAACAATTTTAAAGGACTTTAGGAGTTGGGTATTTTGAAATCTAGGTAAACAAATATGTAGATAATAGAAATAAAAGTAGATTTCCATTCAAATTACATTGGATTTTTCCTAAGATTATCTCTGTTTAACAATATATCATGCTATTTCAGCCCATTACTACAAAAAATAAAGAGTAGAATAGAATAGAACTCTTTATTGGCCAAGTGTGATTGGAAACACAAGGAATTTGTCTTGGTGCAAATGCTCTCAGTATACATAAAAGAAAAGATATATTCATCAAGAGTCAAGAATCATAAGGTACAACACTTAATAATAGTCATAGGGTACAATAAGCAATCAAATCATATTGAGTGTGTTCAGTTCCAGATTGTTCCGGTTACACCATGAGGAAAGTTGTACAACCTCCTGTCTGTATGCAGATTCACTGTTGTCTCGAATGAGACCAATCACTGTTGTGTCATCAGCAAACTTCAGTATTTTAACAGATGGATTGTTTGAGATGCAGTCACTGGTACATAGGGAGAAGAGAAGTGGAGAAAGCACACAGCCTTGGGGAGCCCCTGTGTTAATTGTACAGGTATCAGATGTGATTTTGCCTAGCTTCACCTGTGTGTTCAGGTACTACTAGCTGGTTTAATTTAGTTAGAAGAATGTCTGGAATGATGGTATTGAATGCTGAACTGAAGTCTACAAAGAGGACCCTTGTGTAAGTATTTGGAGATTCAAGGTGTTGCAGGATGTAGTGCAGAACCATACTAACAGCATCATCTGTCAATCTATTTGCTCAGTATGCAAAGTGCATGGGATCTAACAGCGGATCCATGATGGTTTTCAGGTGGGACAGCACTAGCCTTTCAAAGATTTTCATAACTACAGATGTTAGAGCAACTGGTCTGTAGTCATTCAGTTCCTTGATGGAGGACTTCTTTGGCACTGGGATGATAGTAGAGCATTTGAAGCAGATATTAGGTCTTGAAGAAACATTTTGATTTGATGAAGTTTTGACTCAATAATCCCACAAAGGAGATCCATGAAGTGAAACAAGAATTTCTCCATAAAGGAGATTCATGAGATGAAACAAGCTGAAAATTAAAAAAGGTAACTCCCAGTGGGAGGTAACAATGCTTCCTTCCAGAGCTTTCCAGATTGAATGAATTTCCTATTGTTGATGCATGTTGATGTTATCTAGTTTGGGTAATGAAATGTCTGCAAGAAAACAACCAAACACAGAAAGCACCAAAGACTCCTAATTTCCTACTGTTTTGTATGAAAGAGGGTGATGCGTGATATGGACACTTTGATATTTGACAACTGCCAAACAATTTAATCCTGTACTAAACTCTTTCATTATCAGAGTTTCCTTGGAGTGGCAATATTAACATTTTCTGTTACATTTTTCAAATACGCCACAAGCTTTAATATAGTTTGTACAAATTAATGCTACATTTCTGAAATGTAATATACTGTAACTGGAAATTAAATTTAGCCTTCAGTATTCTGAATATGGATTCAAACTGCTCTTACTGGTAGTTTTAAAGTTTACATGGCTGCAACATGTCTCTTGAGATTAAGTGAATAGATACCAGGCTAATTCAGTTGCTGGCCAAACGTTTGCTGTTGTAAAATAAGGGCGTAGCAATACTGCAATTTCATCTTTTGTTGTGCCCTCATTGTGTCTTCCTCTGTAGTCTGTGAATCTTTGTGATACTGTGTCTCACATTACCATCAGGCTACAACATTGATATAGTAGCCAAGCCCTGCCAGGATATGAGAATGTTCTTTCCAAGAGAAGCTAAGATTGCTTTTTAGCTATGTCAATCTTCTAGGCACTACAATTATCAAAAGCATACAGAGTGACACCTCCCAACAAGGCTTCTTCCAAAAAGCAAAACTTGGAAGAACCTCTGATTCTTCCAAGTCTTGCTTTTTAGAAAAAAAATCCAAATTATGTCCACATGCTTCCCTGTCTATGTACTATAGACCAGTGATGAGGGGAAGCTTGTCTATATGCTATTTTGCTAGACAATTTGGAAGCCATTGAAATTGTGCTCTTTCACCCATAACTGTCTTTGTTCTAAAAGATGTACAGCAAAAACATTAAACCACTAGATTATATTTTTTAAATTATTGTATTTCTTCAGTGGCTTGTCTTATAGATATGATAATAGGAACATAAATAAAATTTTGAAAAAAAAATGTGAAGGTTCACAGATATTCTGTTAGAAAACTGCAGGATTATATAATATTTTTTTGTTAAAGAATTATTAGGTGCTTAAAATTTGCCTTGAAACACTTTAAAAGTTATATAGACTATGCTGTAAAGGTCAATGACCTTACTATGAAACCCTACCAAAATAGCAACAAACCCCACAATATTTAATAGATTGCAGGGTTTTGGTGCTTTTATTTATATCTGAAATATGAGTTAGGCTTGTAGGAAAATATTGAGGATGTTCTCTACCTCAATATATCTGTAGATGTAATATACTCAGTACAGACATTAAATCTGCTTTAAGTTAGAGGCAGTGAGGCTGGGAGAAGTAGATTTATTCAAATGGATAATGAGCTGAACATCTTCCGTTTTTATGGATGTCCTAGCTAAAGGGTATCTCCAAATGCTTTATATAGTGTTCATCAGTATCTTAAGATCCGAATTATGACTTTCATCTTAAAATTGCAACTCTTGATTTACAAGCTACCCATGTAATCAGCCACATTAAATTTAGGGGTTCCCTAATTAGCTTTCACTCCATATGGCAAATAAACAAACAAACAGAAAGCTTGGAAGTGCAGCTTTTACTGCTTTGTTCAAAGGCTTTACACTATATTTCCTATGGCTGAATACCAATGCTTTGTTTGTTCCGTTTACTAATTTGTGCGGTGTATTTTAAAACTGTTGGAACCTAACCTTGTAACAGTTTAATTATTTGATATATCAGTACTTTAGTATCAGTTTGAATAATACAGGACTGATTTAAAGTGCATTTGTTAGCAGGTGGGCTTGAATAAAATAAACAATATAAATATTTCAATTTAAAAAATGGGTTGATAAGGTTCAGATCAAAAGAAGAAATCCCTTCATTGCTAGCATGCTTCAATCAACTTTCTCTGCCTGATTATACAGAAACTTCAGCCCCACAGCAGATATCCAGATGCTGTGGTTTAACAGTCAATGCATATGACCTATCAGTTCCTAAGCTGCCCTAGGAAGGCAATTTTCCAACCATACTGAATTTAAGAAAAGCCATGAATGAATATCATAACTTTTTTCAATCTTAAGAGAAAACAACAATGTTAGATTTTATATGACATGCTACAATCAAATGTTAAGAAATGTAGAAATTATATATTTTAAGGCTTCCAAACAGAACATTAATTTCATAACTCAAAATGATTCTTTTTTCTTATTATTAAGAAAAAAAACCATAGCATTTCATTTCTCTCTCTCGCTGCTCTGTCTGAGAGAAAGTACTACCGTTCATTGTGACACTACCACTTTCCAAACATCTAGTAAGTTTTACCTTTCTTGCATAGGTGGAAGTTGTATCCAGCTGTTAAACCTAGGATCATACCGGCTGACGAAGTTTGTACTGTGTTTGCCTGTAAAGAGATTAATTTCACATTTAGCTCTTTGCTTTTTGAAGGACTAACCCAAAGCCTTTTGTTGCTTGAAGATCAAAATTCTGTTCACATACAGATGATTAAGCTGACCAAAAAAGCTTCTCATTCCAGTATTAGGATGTACAGGAGGGCTAGCAATGCTTTGAACCTAATCCAGAATAATAAGAAGGGGCACACACATGTAACTTATTAAACCAGCCATATTTGTTTCTCAGATAGTATAGGAGTAAGTAGCGTTCTTCATAACATCTGAGTAGATGAACATAAGACTCTCACTTTTCATTACTGTTCCATGCCCCTGAGCATTTGCCATTTGCCTCATTCTGTTTTAATAGTAGGGTGGCTGCTGATGCTGTATGATTTGCAAGTCATAGTTTTATAGCATCAGTCTTTTACTTGTGAGTGACAATTACGGATGTTTTTATTTAGACCGATAAAAAATTAACAACACTTCCCTGCAGCTTTATCTAATCAAATTTATTTAGTCAAATATGAAAAAGCATTAGTTATTACTTCACCCTGTATTTCATAAGGACTTCTATATGCCAGTCAAGAAAAATCTATGCCTCCAAGATATTAAGCTATATTGAATGCATTGCTTTATTCTTATTAACATCCAAAGAAAGACTTGAGCAAGGAGAGTGCACTACAAATTATGTTTGATACCTGAGCTTTCAATGCAGAAATTTTAAAAAAATATTCCTTGCATGCAACTTATAATTATAGCATAACTACACCACAGTTAAATCATGTATTTCTCTATCAAAACCATGATGCTTACAAAGTGCTTTTTTCATGGGAATTAAATTCAAAATTCAGTGCCAATGAAATATAGATTTTTGGCATTCAAAACTAATCATAATTTGATTTATATTTTGTACTTATATCATGTGATTTGGATACTTTCATACTTCTAAGGAGCACTAAGGAGTCCCTTATTTATATGAATTTCTAACTCCTATTAACACAAGTTACCCAGAAATACTGTCTGTCATGTCAATCAGTACCTCCCAGGATAATTCCATTTCTCCTAGAATATCAATTCTCTTTTCCCTTCATCTATACCTGTCCCTTCCAAATCTCCCATTTATTATTATTAATCTTTCATCTTCCACTTATACCTTCTCCATTTCTCTCTTTCTAGTTCTTCTTTGTCTGTCTTCTGATATACAGACAAAACTAAGTATGAGCTAAAGAAGATTTTTGTTCTTTGCTGATAAATGGTAAGCAAAGCTGTGGAGCATGTATATTTATTGTACCCCATATATCACTCCTAAAATACATCTCTGTCAGAAAGATGACTCCTTGTTTTCTGTTGTTGAAGTAGGGGTACTTAAATTTATTTACAAATTATGAAAAAAAGTCAAGCCTTATGTCCAGGTTTTAAAAATGGAAGCAAAGGGAAAATCCCTTGGTTTCAGGTTTTTCAGCATTATGTTATCACGTCCCTTCCTGTGGGTCACCAGAATATTCTGTGTAGCTTTCCTGTAGCTTTCATCAGGAAACATGAACATCAAGGTTAAAAGCTGGGAGAAACAGTTTTTTGATCTTCCAAATCCATTTCTGAAGTTTGAGAAGAAAAATCAATAAAGTATTTCTCCATCGTAATTTCATCCACTCTTATGTAATGTGCTCCAAGGCTTGGTATGTTCTCCCCTCCTCTTGTTTAACATCTTCATGAAGCTTCCAGAAAGGTGTTTTAACAGTTTGGGTGAATCTGCTGCTAATGCCCAGCTTTTTTATCTCTACCCCAGGCCATTTTGATGATACAACAGAAGTCTTATCTTAGTGCCTGAAGGCTGTGCACAACAGGCTGAAGAGGCACGACAGGCTTCAACTCAACCCGTATAAAATTGTGTGGTTTTGGGGACTTCCTATTCTGGGATCCTTCCATTGTTATTTCTGGATGTGGTGACACTGTCTCAGGTAGAAGCAGTGAGCAATTTGGGGTCTTCCCAGACCCTTGGCTCCTGCTCAAAGACCCAGTGGGAGTTATGGATAGGAGGGCCTTTGTATGTCTTCATGTTATGTATCAGTTGTGCCCATTCAGAGATCAGGATGTCATGATCACTCATGTTCCTTGTCACCTCCCATTTGGATGACTGTTATGTGCTGTGCCTGGGGCTGCCCAAGAAAAGCATTCATAAACTTCAGTTGAGGCAACATATGGCAGCACAGGTAATTAGTGGTACAGGTAGTCCTTGACAGTTCATTTAGTCACCATTCAAAGTTCAACGGCACTGAAAAAAGGACTTTTCCCCCACTTTTCCCACTTATGACCGTTGCAGCATCTCCATGGTTGTGCGATCAAAATTCAGATGCTTGGCAAGTGGTTCGTACTAAGGGTGGTTGCAGTGTCCTGGGGCCATGTGATCAGCTTTTGCAAACTTCTGACAATCCCAGTCAATGTGGAATCCAGATTCACTTAACAACCACGTTACTAATTTAATCAATGCAATGATTTACATAACAACTGTGACAAGAAAAGTTGTAAAATGGGGCAAAACTCTCTTAACGTATGTTTCATTTAGCAACATAAATTTTGGGCTCAATTGTGATTGTAAGTCGAGGACTAACTGTACTAGCTATATGGAGCATGTAACACCACCACATCACCATTATCAGTTTGCTTCCAGATGCAATTCAACATTCTGGTAATTACCTTTAAAAACCCTACATCCATGATGGTGAACCTATGGCACGCATGCCAGAGGTGGCACGCAGAGCTTTCTCTATGGGCATGTGAGCCGTCGCCCTAGCTCTGCTCTGCTGTGCATGTGTGCATACGCCTCTCAGCTGGTCTTTGGGTCTCTGCCACGCATGCGTGGGGGACATGCGTGGGGCAGGGCACATGCATGGGATGCACATGCATGCACGATGGCGCATGTGCAGGGGACATGTGCACATGCATAGGGGCAAAGTGCATGCATGGGGGGTGCATGCATATTGCATTTTGGGATGCGTGTGTGTGAACGGGCTATGCGCACTCAGTGCTGAAAAAGTTAGTCATCATTGCCTTATATGGCTTGGGCCTGGATTACTTATGGGACCATTTCAAACTGACTGTTTTTACCCGTCTTGTCAAATCTAGCAAGTGAGGCATTCCATCAATTAAGAAGTGTTGGCTGAGCCCCCTAGGGAAAAAAAAGCCTTTTCTGCTGTGGTGCCCACTCCCCCTTCCATAGGCCCCACGCGGCCCTTGGGCCGACGTCCGAGTCCTTTTCACCCCCCCTCCCCCCCCTTCGCCGCGCCCGGCAGCCGCCCGCATCACCCCCATCTTCTGGAACATCACCCTTCCTGAAATTAGGTTGGCCTCCAATCTGCTGGCCCTTTGGAAGGCTCTGATTCGGTGGCTGATCCTGGAGTCCTGTATGTGAAATGGAGCACATTTCGTGGTCATGATTCTATGATTCTCGGAGTATTGTGCATTTTATTTCTTGATTGAGTTTAATATTTTGGTTCTAATATATTTTGGTTCTAATGTTATGAGTCTCCTAGTTATGTACTTGAGATGACTAAACAAACAAACAAACGGCTAAACAAACAAACTGGCCAAAAACAAAACCAACAATTTCAATTTGAGTGAAATAACTCAGAAATTATCCTTCTGAATTTAGTGTAGCAGTTGGGGAGACCTACCATCCAAGTAGTCTAATGTAGGTGTTTGCACATTTTTTTGGTTAAAGAAATTCAATAACATCAACCTTCAGGTAAGCTCTATAGCATATACTTCTATAAATAAATTATCTGTAATCTTTTTTTAGAATAGCTTGTTAAGAACAGACTGCAAAAGTTATTTTTTCCAGATCACTGACTTAAATAAATAATTTTTAAAACTCTATTGAAATAATGCTATTAGAGAAGATTGCTTAGCTTAGTTTATAAAGAAATGAACAGATGTAATGCTTTGATACAGTTTGGTTTAGCACAGATGCTGCAATGGGCTTTTCAAATAAAATATATGCAGTATATGTAATTTCAGCTGGATCTTCTGGCATTTTGAAGTGGAAATGTGTACCTGCAAGCTGTTTTATACTTTCTAAGTCATAATTATCTATGTTACACAGACTGCTACAGCTGCAACTCTGCCTTTATGTACGAGCCTTTCAATAATGTCTTGACAATATTCTAAATTTTGCAAGGCATATTGTTCTTTTGCTTTGTTCAGAAGCCTGTTAAATGATTTCATTTCTCTCCACAGAAAACTTATAAAGTAATCTCGTTAAAAAGCCCTTACCATAATCATTATGTAAATCACTGATAAGACTAGAGATACAGGAGTACCAGAAAAATCTGAAGCCATTTGAGAATTTTACATGATCATATCAGATTGGCACTAGAAAAAAAAGTGAGTAATGGAAACACAAGAAATATAAAGGTACACAAAAACATTGGTACAATTTTAAACAATTCTCACCAAATGTCTTAATTAAGGAATAACTATTCAAACATTTTAGAGATTATGAGTGAATACCAGAAATACTGAAATCCCAAATCAGTGATGTAACTGTAATTAGAGGGGCAACTCATGAAATTAGTTTCCACTTTCTATTCTCCCATCATAAGGTAGAAAGAAGTATTCTGCTAAAGCGGAAGGGTTTGATTGTTGAATTAAAAAAGTGATTTGGAGTACAGAAGCTTGTTGCTTTAATTTCTTTCGTTAGACATATATGTCCATGTAGTAGTTTACATAGCTATTTTAAGAGATTATCCTTCTAACACAACACTTTCAAGCTTCATATTGGCATATATATTTGGCTTTAAATGTGTAGAATTTATGCATATGTTTCTGCAGTAACTGCAACTGGATCTATAAAAATGCTTGTGTTGTGGATCCTCTCTTTATACATGCGTAGATTTTGAAACATACACCTTAATGTTTTAATAGGCCTAAAAAATTTGTGTTGTAATTTGATAATTAGAACTCTGTGTTCTAATTTGTTCTTCTACAACTGTGTAATGTTGGACAATCAATGATTCAAAGATGAGACTTTATTGCCATAAATGAATTTTAAATCGCAGCCTAAATCATTGGTATATAATCTGAAGCCCAAGAAAGTTGCTCAAGATTGCTTCTAGATTCCTAATATTTCCTTCAGTGTTTTCTGATTTTTTTTTTTAGCAAACAAGCTAACATTAAATAATCTGCTCTTCTGATCTGATCAGATGAGATTAGAGCGTGAGATGGGGCAAATCAATTTATAAAAATTAAGGAAAATTACCATACTGCTATTTCATGTATAAGTAGCAGTTCATGGATTTCCTACCTATTAGTTATTTGTGTGGAGGATGTTATTTATGTATTTCTTCATAGTTCAACTAATTATTGCATACGTACCATTAGGATTCCACTGATCTTCTCCTCCCAGAACGAACAAGAAATTTTCTACTTCCACAACACAGTGATGGGCACTATTGTATGGCATAACTGTGAATAAAGTAGATATATTTTATTAAGGTACATTTCAACAGTCAGTGTAATAGTATGGTTATACTGATGATTTCAGGGAAGTTCAAATTTAGAATCCAATCTGGGTCAGTCACCAGGACCAGAGGTTTTATCTTCCGAGCTTCTGGACTCATGCTGGAGCTCATCTTCAGCGAACTTCTCTCTGGCAAAGTGTGTGCTGTTGGAGTAAAGTTCCCTGAAGATGGGCTCCAGCACGAATCCGAAAGCTCGGAAGAAAAAACTTCTGTCCCAGTGACTGACCCAGATTGGATCCTGCAACATTATCCTGTGAGACCTATATTTGCCTTCAAATTTAGACTTTAATGTTTTAGTCCCAGTAAATGCGCTCAGTGATCTAAAACCTGCTGTGAATCAATCCTTATAACCTGTTTAGATGGTCAGTGGCATTGTCATATCTGCTTACTGTTCTGATCAAAACATATTTTTTTTCAATAAAGTTTTATTTCGGTTTTCACACATACAAAATACAAATAAAATATCTTTTTTGAAAATAGCATGGTCCCGGGTTGAATTTCTTTATACAGACACAAAACTCAATTTCATGCTCCTTTTTGTATTCTATTCCATATCTTATACTATTTTACATTTTCTATATAGTTTTTCCCCTCTTTTAATTTTCTCAATTTTATTTTGATTATCTCATCTCAATTCAAATCATTATATTTATACTTTTGTCTGTTCTGTTTCAATTTCATATTATCTTTTCTCATTAAACAAATTTTCTCCTGTAGTTACTAATTGGAGTATGACACCTTTATATCTTTTAATTACATCCATTCAACTCTTATTTAAACTTCAATATATACCTTAAGTTTATGACCTTCAATATAATACATAATACATAACTTCCAATCGAATTCTGCTTGGCACATTCTTATAATACACACTACATTCTTTAAGAAAAAAAGAAAGATTGTAATTATATGTAATTATAAACCCTCATTCCATTCCAGTTCAGTTCTATCATTAATAATCATTAAAATCTTAACATCTTTAACACTTCTTTTCAATTAAATATCATACTTCCTTAAAAACACATATAATCTCCATAATTATTTTTTCCCTTATTTCTCTTCACATATGTTTTATAAATCATTAAATATACCTTTTGTTACATTTATTTATTGACAAGCATTCCACTGAATTACCATAGCTATTTTATCAGACATTTTAATCATACATTGTTTCATATTTTCTAAAATTATTTCTGCTTCTAATATAACCATACTATCTTATGTACCTTTGCAGAATCCCTTTTTCCATTAAGTTTTCACCCATTATCTCTCAATAGGCCCTGTTTCTCTATATTTTGCTTCTGTCCTTTATAACTTCTTTTCCTTTCTTTCTTCCCTCTCATCTTCTCCCTCCCCTTTTTACCCCCTTGTCTCGCTAGTTCTAATTCTCTCTTCTGCATTTCCCTCTTCTGTTGCTTTCTGATTTTATACTTATTTTTCACTCTATTTTTTTTGGAGTTGTTTTTCCCAATCTTAAACTTTTGATTCTCTTTCCCCCCTTTCCTTTTTTCCCTCCATCTAAGATTACTTGTTAATTAAAGATGGCTTCTTCTTTGTCGCAATCTTCTTGTTCTGCAGGCATTTCTTGTTGTTTCTCATAATTCCAAATCTCCATTTCTAAAAACTGAAATACGAAGCCAAAAGAACCTCTCCCTTCTTGTGCATCTTCTTTGTACTTTTTAAGTTCCACTTTCAGTTCTTCTAAAAGTGGAGCCATTTTAAACAGTTTTGAACAACCACCCGATTGATTTTAGTCATTCAAAACAATAACCAAGAATCCAGAAATCATCAAGTAATCCAGATAGTCCCGAGTTATATCTTCTTACTTCTTTTTTGACTTTCTCTTCCTGGGGTTTTTGTTGCGATATTTCAGTTAGAATGTATCTTTTGGAAGTCTTGTTGAGATTTTGCTGTAAGTTCTTTTTTAATTCCAGGCAGTCTCCTCCCTTCCAGATCCTACCCTTTTATTCTTTTTCTCTCCTTTCCTGTTTTCAAAAGCTTTTAATTATCCAGAAATCTTTATTATCCCTTTGACTTTTTATTTTCAGCATTAAATACCTATTGATGTCAAAGTGGATTTTTTTCCAATTTCTTGCTTAAGTCTCTTAGCTGTCAGTATAGGAAAAGGAGAAAACCAAATCTTTTCCCTTTTCTCTCCCTTTCGCAGCTTAAAAATCTTCTTAGGGAACAATGTTATTGGGTTTTTTTTAATAGTTTCAATTCCAGGGTACCTTATTTGTTGCTTTTGCTGTTTGACCCGGTCAACCAAAACTTTCTCTTCTTATCTTCCTCCTGCACATTCTTTTCCGGTCGAGTTCTTCTTTGTGGTGGCCATTTCTGACCACCGCTGCAACCGCCTTTGGGAAAGGAAGTAATGGCCAGCTGGGGAGGAGAGATGCGGCTCTCCTCAACCCTGCAGGCAGTCTCCCCCCTCTTCACCACCTCTACGGGGTGGCTTAGCCCCGAAACCAACCGGCTCGGGGTGCTCCAGTGGCGCGCATGGATCGAAGCCTCACAGAGACAAGGTTTCGGTCTGTCGCTGAAGAAGCTCAAACCGGAAGTCCTCCTGATCAAAACATTTTGTTCTGCATTTGCAACTGAAAGAAATTTAGCAGCCTTGGAAAACTCCAGCATAATTGATATTTCAAAACAAAAGAGCTCAGAGAAGTTTGTAACAGTTTCTGGCATTCTGTTATTTGGATGATCTGCCACCATAGCTTCCTAAAGCATGCAGAAGGTCTCATTAGCATGCACAGCCAGTCTCAATAGCATTATCAATTAGATTTTGGATTGAGGCAGTCTTAGCATCCACTCTGGACAAAGTTTAGCTTGCTAACAAAAAATTACAGTAAATATTGTATATAAACAGTACTCTACAAAATAGAAATGTTTCATAAAATGCAATAGTTAGAGAGTGCTCTATAATCATATAATGCCAAGATTCAGTCTGTAGGCAACATTTCCATATCAAAACTTCAAACTATTCAATAGCTTTCTCTCACACAGCAATATGCATGCTGTATTCCATATAGTTTTCAGTTTTTAAATTAAGGTCCTGCTGATTTAATGCCTCCTCCAAATGTATATGCTTAATTTCCTATACAATGTCATTAGCAGCACAATCAAACATTTTCCATCCACTGAATCAGGAATCCCTTTGTTGAAAGAGCAACATTCCTTTAAAAACTGTTGTGGATAAGTTGTAACTATGAAGGGGAGAAAAAGGAGACAGTCCGTTTTCTGATATGTTTTCCCTAAGGTTACAGAGGTACTAGAAAAAAATGAAGCATTAATGCCATAAAATGAATTGCTTTGTGGTATGTGGCACTATTAAACATCATATGTTGAAATGCATACTCACATAGCTAAATTGTACCACATGCAGCAGTTCTGGCTGGTTGTCACCAGTAGGAAAAATAATGTCCTTGTTCTGCTCATCATATGGGCACCTTAAATCTAGGTGAGGACAAATGGGGAGGTGATGTGCATGTATAGGCAGGGAACTTATTGCTTGACACGGATCAATAGAGCACTTAGGAAACCAGTGCAGTGGGAAATCAATATGACTCAGGGCCAGCTCTTACTTTGTGCTGTTTTGCCAGTGCCAAAAAAAAGAGGAAGCCTATCTCACACTTGAATTATTTTGGGTGATATATCTCTCATTTCATTTGTTTTATTATCTTTTATTTTTCTTAGTGCAGTTGAATGTAGCATATGCAAATAACAATAAGAAATATGTGCAGCTTCCTTGTGTAGGACACATTTTCTTAAAGACCAAGTAGTCCCACTTAAGCTTCTTACTGATTTTTTTTTTTTTTTTTGCTAAAGCAATGATGAATAAGCAAGGTGCATATTTAGTTTCCAGTAAAGGTTAAATATCATTTTCATAGCCTGTGCTCATGCAGCTGTCTAAGCAAAAGCAAGTGATAGGCAGATAAGTTT
Organism: Notechis scutatus; assembly: GCF_049901735.1. Classification (NCBI taxonomy): domain Eukaryota; kingdom Metazoa; phylum Chordata; class Lepidosauria; order Squamata; family Elapidae; genus Notechis; species Notechis scutatus. Next base: position 166,634,643 of record NC_142011.1, read on the forward strand.
AGTAAAAATGCATTAATTAACATTATATATTGGTGGTATATCTTACAAGCAACAGATACAATTAATGTGCTGTTTGTATTTTAATTTGTGACAAATGACAAGCCAATTGTATCTTCATAGGAATTAATTTTTTGACATATTTATTCAGATGAAACTCATTGAACTCCAGTCGTGTTTTTGGTTGATATTATACTGCAGTGCCCTTCAACAGCATATCCATGAGCCTTACCAAAATGATGTGATGTTATACTGAAAAATCATGCATCTGAAATTCTTGGGCCTATGAGTGAGCTTTAAATTTCAAACAATGCCAATTATCTGTTAATGCAATCGGCTGTACTACCCTTAAATTCGGTCTTCTTAGGTAGGAGATAAACTACATGTGCATCTAATTATAGTACATCACATTGTTATATTTTAGTGGTTGAAGTATTTTCATGTTATTGAGCATGTCTGTTGATATGCAGTGAAATGCAAACATGAGGCTAATAACTTATCAGAGCAGAGACTGAAAAACCTGTAAGATTCTCTATATTATGATTTTGTGTCATTTCAAACTCTAAAGTAATAAGCAAAGAAAGGAAAGTCCAAGAATGTCAACTAAAAAAAAGTCTAAAAATGTAATTTATGGAGATCATAGTACAACTCTCTACATTTTAGTTCAAATAAAGGTAGAACACTGAATAGAATTGCAATATTTAAATAGAACAATGGAAAAGAGGATGAAACGATTAGGTGTAAGATATACGAATGTACATGCCTAAAATAGCCATTTGAACTATGCAACACACATGGCTGAATTTTGGAGGACGTAACTTTATTTTTTTGTACTGCTGAGACAATCCTCTTGCTCCACAATACCATTCAACTAATCTTACAACAATTCACTAAGAATTCATGGGTGTAAATAATACAATGTACAGGCCAGTCTTCAGTCTAGTGATGCAAACCATCTCTTTCATTAATTGTATACTGTCTTCTGCTTTGCTGATTTATTTTAATATGAGTCTCAGGCTCACTCATCTTTGCATTTCATTTCAGCTTAGGTGAGTACCTATTTTCCCCTCCAAAAAGGGATTTGAAAAGAAGTTTGAACGCCACGCTCAAACACAGCCCAGTGTGAGTTTTTAGCGTGTCAGTCAGTGAGTTAGAGGGAAAGGGTAAAGAGAAGCTAATCAGGATGAAATGAGATTAAAGGCTGTCTAATTTTACAGCAACTGTGATCCATCAGCCACTGTGAAAGTGACAGTGGAAATGAATGATGGAGACAGACAGGTGGGGCTGTACATTTCACTGATTTATCCTCAAATGCACTGGGCCTTATTTTATTGAGTGAACATGACCGCATTTATCATGACTGTCATCTAAACCCACTTCTCTCCATTTAAAAAAGGTCACTTTACTAGAAAGAAGTAGGATAGAGCCACTTTCAAAAGTGATTCAAAAATTTAAGAACATGAGTTTATAAAGCTTTGCAAAGAAGCTCTCAGCTTTATTAAACAAAAAGTGAAGTGAAAGAATAAAGACCAATAAATAAGAGGACAATTTTAACACTTGAAAATACACATTTAAAAACAATCTTTGTTTTTTAATCCCAAGGTTCTAAAATAAAGGTGCAGTATTGGGCTAAATAGTACTCGTTCCGAATTATATTAGAGATTTAACCTGGAAACAAGGAGAAACTTTCTGACAGTGAGAACAATCAGCCAATGGAACAGCTTGCCCTCGGAAGTTGTGGGAGCGCCATCACTTGAGACTTTCAAGAAGGGATTGGACTGCCATTTGTCAGAAATGGTGTAGGGTCTCTCTCTTGGGTGGGGGGTTGGACTAGATGACCTACAAGGTCCCTTCCAACTCTGATTATCTGTATCAATGTATCTGTATCTTATTCTGCGGGATGAGGAGCTTCTTCCAAGCAAAGACAAACTTGATTTTTTCCAATAATTGTTTGAGAGGACATTCTGTTCCTTTTACAATGTTTACTGATTGGACTGTAGGAGTTTGTTTCTGTCTATCAAATTTAACCAATTTGTGAAAAATGATGAAAAGTATCCAGCCAAAAATCAGGAAAAAGCAAAAGGGAAAAATATTAATGTACTGCATTGTATTTGTTGAACATACTGCTACTTCCAACCTTATATTCATTGCTAGTGCATTGCAACCAATAAAAAAGGCAACACAGCTTGAAATAATATGAGCTCTGTCACATATGAAACATGCTTATATAAATCCTACATTTACAAAAGAACTGAGAAAAATTAGTATTAATGTAGTTGCTAGCTAATTTAAGGATACACATGTTTTTTTAATATCATGTGAGATTTTTGCAAGAAATATAACATACCTAAAGTGGGAAATCCTAAAGATATTAACCTTTTTATTTTTGGAAAATGTAGGATTGGTACTTTAAAGGTAAAATATGTATACACTGGCTATATCTCCAAGCCATGGTTTGTTTTTGCCAAGTTTAGCATGACACGGTACTGTACCTTTGTCTATCTTGAAGAAAACCAAAGTTGGGGTTTTTAAAAATATATTAATGGCTTGGTTCTGTGGCTTTACACAGATGGACAAAGATAAAGTCCCTCGTTCATACCTTATGATAGGTTTGACTAACCATATCACAAATCCTTTCGGCCATTTCAACATTACAGCTGACTGTGACATACGAACTGGATATATTGATGAAAATGATTTTCTATAAAGCCCTTCTCTACTCAGTGGAAGGACATTCTACAAAGAATGATATTCCTTTCACCTTTCCCTGGTAAGATCTCTCTCTTTATCTGCCCTTGAAACAGGATTTTTAAAAAAATGGGGGACGGGAATTGGGTTTACTCATCAAAATGGAGAGAGATGATTGCTGAATGAAAAGATATACTAGCAACTTCCTCAGCATATATTATCAACTTAATACTGGCACTAATGGCTTTTGCCTTGATTCATCCTATTCTCCCATTATTCGGGACTTTTCTTATGGTAAAACAATAAACAGTACATTTAACCAAGATTACAGATCTTTGGATGATGTTCTAGCATTCTTTGGGATTTATGGATTATTGCATGCTATTTTGCTGGAATTATTTTGACTCAAAAGTGACTCTTGGAAAAAGTCAATGTTCTCAAAACTTCTCCATTTCAAGACTGTTTCTCTGAACTTCCGGTTTGAGCTTCTTCGGGGACAGACTGAAACCTCATCTCTCGGGGCTTCGATCCATGCTCGCCGCTGGAGCACCCCGAGCCGGCTGGTTTCAGTGCTAAGCCACCCCGTTGAGGTGGTGAAGATGGGGGAGACTGCCTGCAGGGTTGAGGAGAGCCGCATCTCTCCTCCCCAGCTGGCCATTACTCCCTTTCCCGAAGGGTTGCAGCGGTGGTCAGAAATGGCCACCACAAAGAAGAACTCGACCAGAAAAGAATGTGCAGGAGGAAGATAAGAAGAGAAAGTTTTGGTTGACCGGGTCAAACAGCAAAAGCAACAAATAAGGTACCCTGGAATTTAAACTTAACAACATTGTTCCCAAAGAAGATTTTGAAGCTGCGAAGGAGAGAGAGAAGGGAAAGGATTCTTTTTTTTTCTTCCCTTCCTTATACTGACAGCTAAGAGACTTAAGCAAGAAACTGAAAAAAAAAATCCACTTTGACATTAATAGGCATCTAAGCTGAAAATAAAAGTCAAAGGGATAAATAAAGATTTCTGAACATTTAAAAGGTTTTAAAAGCTGGAAAGGAGAGGAAAAAAAAGAATAGAAGGGCAGGATCTGGAAAAATGGAGGAGACTGCTTGGAATTAAGGAATGGAACTGTAATTGAAAGGAACTTACAGTGAAATTTTAACAAGATTCCTCAAAGATACATTTTAATGGAAACTTGGTAACAAAATAATAGAACCCCAGGAAGAGAAAGTGGAAAAAAGAAGCAAGTAGAAACAGCCTTGGATTATTTGGATTACTTGGTGATTTTTGGTTTTTGCATCTAGATGACTAAAATTAACTGGGTGGTTGTTTAAAAGTTTTTAAAATGGTATCACTCTTAGAAGAACTGAAAACGGAACTTTAAAAATGGAAAGAAGACGCACAAGAAGGGAGAAGTTCTTTTGGCTTTGTGTTTCAATTCTTAGAAATGGAGATCTGGAACTATGAGAAGCAATAAGAAATGCTTGCAGAACAAGAAGATTGGGACAAAGAAGAAGCCATCTTTAATGATCAAATAATTTTAAGTGGGGGGGGGGGAGAAAAGGGGGGAAAGAGAGGGAAAGTTTTAAGATTAGAAAAAACAACCAAAAAGAAGAAGAACAATTTGAAAGATAAGTATAATATTAGAAAGCAACAGAAGAGGGGATTACACATGAGAGAGTTAGAAGTAGAGAGACGAGGGGGTAAAAAGGGGAGGGAGAAGAAGAGGGGGAATAAGGCAAGGAAAAGAAGTTGTAAAAGACAGAAACAAGAAATGGAGAAACAGGGAAAAGATATAAGGATTGTAACCATAAGTTTGTTTAGAGATAATGGGTGAAAATTTAATTGTAAAAGGGATTCTGCAAAGGTACATAAGATAGCTTTTGTTAGTGTTTGGGGATTAACCCCTAGCAGAGTATTGCAGCAGTAGTCAAGCCAGGCAGCCAAACGAGAGTGGAAGGGCCCCAGAGTATACACACACTGAACACAAACACTGTTTGTAGTTTAAATAGTTTTTAATCCATTTAGAGTTTAAAGCATTGTCATTCAGTCCATTAAGTCATTCACAGTATTTCCATCCAGTAAGACTCACTAGTATAGTCCAAGTTAAGAGTCCTTGCAATATCTTTATCAGCCGATAAAGATATCTTCTCCTCCTCCAGTGCCTCTCTCCAGAGGAACAAACGCTGGATATTCAGCAAGACGTTCAAACAGTAGAACAGTAGAATTACGCAGTAAATCAGCAAACAGTAGCAAACAAGAACAGTTCAGTCACAGGCACTCACAGTCAGTAATCACAGTTAGTCACAGTAAGACACAGTTAGTCGCAGTAAGCTTTCCAGCTTCTAATGCTTCCTTATATTGTAACTTCTAACCGCACCCTTAATCGGCTAATTTCCTGCAGCATTGTGCTTAAAGTGATAAGCACTTAAACCATGATATCTAAGTTTTATATATTTATTCACCCAAACCATATTTGGTATCAATGTTATACCTAACATACTCCCCTTTTGGGTGAAATAAATATATAATACCTTTACAATCTAACCCCATATTTTTCACAACTCTCCTGGTGCTTATTGGCACCTTGGGCTTTAGTAAAATTATCAGCTAAATTGTCCTCCGACATACAGTACTCTAGCTGAATCATCTTACTTCTTACAGATTGTCTCACATTTAGGTATCTTAGATCTGTATGCTTGCTCCTTGTTTTTACTGCAATATTTGTGGCCATTTGAATTGCTGCCTGATTATCTTCATGTATAATTATAGGATAATCCACAGTTATACCTATATCAATTAACATTTGTTTATACATTATTAATTCTGTACATAACAAAGATAAACAGGAGAATTCTGCCTCCATAGTAGACAAACTTATATGCTGTTGTCTTATTGACTTCCAGCCTATTAATGTCTTACCCAGCATTATGGCTGTTCCTGAAGTCGACTTTCTAGTGTCTCTTTCTGATGCAAAGCTAGCATCTGCATAAGCACTCAGGATTAAATCACCCTTTGGTTCTAAATACAATGAATAATTCATTGTCTTTTTAAGATATCTTAATATCCTCTTAGCTGCAATCCAGTGTCTTTCACATGGTGCAGAATTGAATCTAGCCAACTGATTCACGCAGTACGAAATATCTGGTCTAGACCAATTACTAATATAACTCAAACTACCAATTAAAGATTGATAAATCACCTTATCAAACTCCGGGCTTTGTTCATCAGTGTTGCTAAACTCCTGACTCATTGGAGTCTTAGCTGGCTTACAAAGCTCCATCTTGTAATCTTTTAGCAATTTGCTTATCTTATCTTCCTGAGATATCTTAAAACCTTTCCGTGTTTTCTTTATATTCAAACCGAGATACTTCTTTATCTCCCCTAATTGCTTGATCTTTATCCTCTTTCCTAATGATGCTATTATTTTATTAGCTTCATCATTAGTTTCAGTAATCAATGCAATGTCATCTGTGAATAGTAATAATAATGATACTTTCCCATTTGTCTCCTCTTAAACAAACATGGATCGGCTAAACCAGCTTTAAATCCTATATTGTTTAGTTCCTTTACAATATACTGGTTCCATTCATAGCCTGATTGTTTAAGACCATAGAGGCTTTTTCTTTAACAACCAACAATCATTATTATCCTTATTTTCACTTTTAATACCAACAGGTTTTTTCATATAAATAGTATGTTTTAATGGGGCGTGCAAGTAAGCAGTTTCCACATCTAGATGGTTAACTATATAGTTTTTACTAGCTGCCCACACTAAAGCTGCCCTCAAGGTTGCTGCCTTAAGACTAGGTGCAAACACCTCATCGTAGTCATTAGCATTCTGCCTAAAACCTTGGGCTACTAACCTTGTCTTATGGATTAAATTACCATCTTTATCTGTTTTTACCTTAAAAATCCATTTGCAGCCAATGGACTTCCCACCTACAGGTAATTTGGCATTTTCATACACTTTCATATCTCTTAATGAATTCAGTTCCTTATTCATTGCTGCATACCAACTTTCTTTTTCCTTAGTAGGATACTTTTAATTTCTTCAACAGAATTAGGAACTTGATTAATCTGGCACACTGTGTTAGCCTGGTACCTATCAGGCGGTCTAGATACACGTGTAGTTCTTCTGGGAATTACAGGGCTTACAGGAGGACTTTGTTGAACTACTACCTGTTCATCTTCCTCATCCTGTTCAGCTATTGAATCTGTTTCTTCCTTTATGGGCACTATTTCATCCTGTATTTGTCTCTTTACTTTATTTTTAAAGTTACAGGGATAACTAATGGGATTTCTATAGGATTCAATAATTACATCTTTATTGGCATCCTGTTCTAATTTCACCCATCCTTCATGTTCTAGAAATTGGGCACTAGCACTACATAACACTTTAGATGTGCCTTTCTCCCAAAATCTATATGCCCTATGGTTTGCCTGATAACCAACGAAGAAAAATCTTTTAGCTCTATGTTGCCCTTTTTTCTGAGTTGTGCAGGAATATGCACCCATGCTGGTGCACCAAATGTGTGCAGGTAACTTAGGTCAGGTTTCCTGCCATGCCACTTGGTGAATGGTATTTCACCTGTTGTTGTATTAACAACGTTGTTCAATATGTTATTAGCACACATTGTAGCCTCCCCCACAAAGAATCAGGTAACCCAGAATCATTTAACATTGTTCTAACCATTGCCTGTAGTGTTTGGCCTCTTCTTTCAATAAAAGCGTTATGTTCTGGCCTGTATGGAGCAGACTTCTTATGCTCTATTCCAGCTACCTTAAGTCTGTTCTGGAATTTGTTATTAATAAATTCGTACCATTATCTGTCACCAGGGTTATCAGTTGCCGTTTAGACTTTCTTTCAGCAAACTTAATCCAATTGAAAAAATGTTGATATGTTTCAGTTTTGCTTTTCATTAAATAGCAAAACCCATATCTAGAATAATGGTCCATAATGCTCAGTATATATCTAGCACCCCATACTGGGTTTCTTTGGACCTATGATGTCTGCAAATACCACTTCTAAAGGTTCTTTTGTTTTGAAACCATTTAGCCTATTTGCAGGCAATACTTTGCTCTTATCTTCACAGCAAACATTACAACGCAAATATTTATCACAAGGTTTTAACCTTATTCCTTCAGATAACTCAACTGTACGTTTTAGCATTTTAAAATTTACATGCCCCAAACGCCTATGCAATAAATGGATACATTCTTCATGAGGCTTTATATTATTAAATACAGTTTGTGCCTCCCCTTTCTTACTATTATCTAAGACATATAATGTTCCATTTAAAGCTGCAGTTACCCTTTTGTTATCTTTTTCAATTATGCAATTATTATCTTTAAAAGTAATTACATAACCTAATTTATCTAATACCCTTACTGAAAGCAAATTAAACTTTAGTTGCGGTACATACAACATTTTTATATCCTGGTTTATGCACGGACAATGTGCAATACCTTCACCTTTCGCTTTAAGATTCCAGCCATTGGCAAGTGATATATGTTGAGAGCTTTTAGACATTTTTATAAATTTTGTCTTATCTCTTGTGATGCAGTGGGATGCGCCACTGTCAACCACCCATAGATCATTCTTCACATCAGAGTTGCTAAACATGGCTAGTTCAAATGCTTTCTTTGGCTTTTTTATATTCTGGCTTTTTCTCTTTTGCAGAATCTTGCCAAATGTCCTCTGCCTCCACAATTAAAACATTTTTTAATTGTGTATGCCGTCGAAGATAAATTCTCTTCTTCCAGGTGCTGTACTTTGCTAATCTGGTTTCTTTCAATCTTTGAAGATAATTTCTCTTCTTTCTTATCTTCTCTCAGCTCATCACGCTCACGCCTTCTTATGGCTTCTTCTAGTAGCCTGCCTGTAATCTCGGTTAATGAGAGGCTTTCTTTTGGCAATACCTCTAACGAAGTCACATAGTCATCATAGCTTTGATCTAATGAAGATAATATTATGTAGACTTGTTGCAGTTCATTAAATATAAGCTCTTTTTCTTGCAAATCTTGAAAAATGCTCTTCATACAGTTTAAATGAACTAACATATCTCCATTCCTCTGAAGATGCGTTCGAAAAGCTTCCGTGTAAGATTTATATGTGCTCCTACACTGTCCCGAACATAAATCTTCCTGAGGTTCTCCCAGCAGTTTGCAGCATTTTCTTCTCCACGAATATGGACAAGCTGCTGATCACAGAGAGTCAGTCCTATGATGCATAAAGCCTGCTCATTCTTCAGTTTAAAGTCTTGTAACTTTTCGTTATCATCATCATCAGCAGGATCCCAGCTACTCACATCTGGTGGGTTTGCTATAATGTCCCACAAACCTTCTCTGCGTAGAAGTAAACTACATTTCATTGACCATGAAACATAGTTTGTTCCATCCAGCCTGGATATCATGGACAATTGTGACAAATTTACTTGTGCCATTGCTCTTCAGATATTTTGACTATTTTAAACTAATTAAAACAGTTTGTTTTTACAGTAATGTGCAACTCACACCAACTCTCTCTGCTATATCCTGGTTAGTTAGACTATGCTGCTGGGCCCATAACCAATGTTAGTGTTTGGGGATTAACCCCTAGCAGAGTATTGCAGCAGTAGTCAAGCCAGGCAGCCAAACGAGAGTGGAAGGGCCCCAGAGTATACACACACTGAACACAAACACTGTTTGTAGTTTAAATAGTTTTTAATCCATTTAGAGTTTAAAGCATTGTCATTCAGTCCATTAAGTCATTCACAGTATTTCCATCCAGTAAGACTCACTAGTATAGTCCAAGTTAAGAGTCCTTGCAATATCTTTATCAGCCGATAAAGATATCTTCTCCTCCTCCAGTGCCTCTCTCCAGAGGAACAAATGCTGGATATTCAGCAAGACGTTCAAACAGTAGAACAGTAGAATTATGCAGTAAATCAGCAAACAGTAGCAAACAAGAACAGTTCAGTCACAGGCACTCACAGTCAGTAATCACAGTTAGTCACAGTAAGACACAGTTAGTCGCAGTAAGCTTTCCAGCTTCTAATGCTTCCTTATATTGTAACTTCTAACCGCACCCTTAATCGGCTAATTTCCTGCAGCATTGTGCTTAAAGTGATAAGCACTTAAACCATGATATCTAAGTTTTATATATTTATTCACCCAAACCATATTTGGTATCAATGTTATACCTAACAGCTTTGTTATATTACAAATAGAAATAACTTTAGAAAATATGATGATGGATAAAATATTTATTGTAATGCAGTGGGATGTTTGTTAATAAATAAATGAATTAAAATGATTGAGAGAATTAAAAGGGAACATTTTTAATTATTAGTAATGATTTATAAAAATATAAGTGAGAAATATGGGGGAAAAAGAATTAACTATGGAAAGTTTATAAGTGTTCCCAAGGAAGTATGATATTCAATTGAAAAGAAATGTTAAAGATGTTAAGATTTTAATGCATATTAATGATAGAATTGAATTGGAATGGAATGTGCTTTATTTACATATATATATATAATTTTTTCTTTTTAAGAATATAGTGTCTATATTAAGAATGTACCAAGCAGAATTCGATTGGAAGTTATGTATTATATTGAATGCTATAATCTTAAAGCTATACATTGAAGCTTAAATAAGAGCTTGAATGGATAAAATTAAAGGATATAAAGGTGTCATACTCTAATTGGTAACTACAAGGAAAAATTTGCTTAATAAGAAAAGATAATGTGAAATTGTAACAGGACAGAGAAAAGTATAAATATAATGATTTGAATTGAGATAATTAAAACAAAGTTGAGAAAATTAGAAGAGGGGAAAACTATGTAGAAAATATAAAATGGTAATAAGATATGGAATAGAATATAAAAATGAGCATGAAATTGAGTTTTGTGTCTGTATGAAGAAGTGATAACCTGGGACCATGCTATTTTCAAAAAAGATGTTTTATTTGTATTTTGTTTTTGTGAAAACCCAAATAATTTTTTTTTTTTTAAAAAGACTGTTTCTCTGTCTGTAGACTACTGGTACTCCATAGTTTAAAAATGAGTAGCTTTTCTGGATTAATGATATCATTGAGTTTTTAATAGCAGGATATAATATGTTTGAATTGTGAGAACTTCATGGGATGAAGAAACCAAAGCTGAGAGATGTATAATAGGGTAGGGTTGATTGTTTAATGAAGTAGTTATGCAATTGCCATGAATTATTCCTTTAACTGAATTCAATGTGTGTGTGTGTGTGTGTGTGCACGTGTGTGTGAGAGAAATTGTGATTACTTTTCTACACTGGTATAGAATAACTTTATGAAACAAATGAAACAAGCACTAAACCTTGGTGTTATGTATTCACTCAAACTCCCTCAGTATAAATAGAAAGACCCATGAGAAGCTCAGATAATATTCAGCTGCAAATATATGAAAAAAATGAGAAAATTCTAAGGAGGAATCAACTCTTAATTCTACTCCATAGAACTATAGGTCTTTTAAAACAAATCTATGTTTTTGTATTAACACTGGAAACTATTTTCTGTTAAAATATGAAATATTATTGTTCAGAAATAAACACTCAAAATAATTCTATATAGACCATTGTATAATGTGTGTATAATGGGGAAAGTAGTATTTCCCTAAATAAGTAGCAGCATGTGCTATTATGCAAAAGTTTGAAAAATAGCATTTCAAATTATAAATACTAGATATTGTCAGTTGTTATACCTAGTTATAAAACAGCAGATCATGAATCATTGATTCAAATGATTTCCATGAAATTCTATGTTCATGCACTCACAAGTAATCCATACCATAGTCAATGGAACGGATTTCCAGGGAAATAAAACCTTCAGTCCTATATCTATCTACACATGCTGGATTCAGTGTTCATAAGATCTAGCAGTTCTTATTTTTGAGTAGCCATATGTGAGGTTACACTGTCAGCCTATCAAATTAATCATAATAGTTACAGTATATTTGCTACCTTGTTTTTTGTTTTAAAACTAGTCATCCCCTCATCTATTGCAATTGTAGAATAAACTATTAGATGGTTCACAGATGCCTTTCTGCCTATGGCCTACCTCAAGATGATTTGAATTATTGTATTAATCGGAATTTCCAGCCAACCAAAAACAAAGAAGTGAAATGCAACAAAAATGACACTGCTGATTTCTTTCTAGTAGTAAAGCTTCTTGTTTGTTCCTCTTGTTCAATTTGAAGAGAAGAAACCAAATGCACTGTACAGGAAATGTATATTTGGTGCTGATCCTGATAAGTAGTGAGCTCCTACACCTTCCATTGATTAAATTTAGCACTAAATCCTAATTATCTGCTCTTCTTGTCTCAGACCCTATGCCAAAATTGGATGCGAATCAGTTCTTGATTTCTCTGGCAGTTCAAACACATCTGGTTTTAATTCTGCACTTCAGTGCTAGAAACAGAATTGCTTCTGTTTGCTGCCTTATGGCTGTCTCGTGCATTACATTAAACAAGTTCCTGCAGCTTCTCTGTTGGTTAGCTATATTTTTTTTCTGTTTTCTTATGATTGAAATCAAACTATAAACACATGGCTGGAATAGTAAGTCTGCAAAAGTTAATGAATTAAATAAAAAAAATGCACTTTGAAAAAAATACACTAACTAAACACATGAAAATAAAACTGCAGATTTCAAATGCAACTCTGAATTGCAATACTTTACATTTGATTCACAAGAGCTGCTTTGAAATTTGTCAGCACCTGTCTATAACTTATTAAAACAGCTATGTCCATTTATAGGACTGCAAAACTGCAGAAGCATCCCCACAGTAGCCATATGATTGTAGGAAAAATATGGCTGATTTAATGAGTTACAAATAGGTACTGACTTCATTTTCCTGCACATTTTGAAGCATCTCTTGTGAATACAATTTTTCCATTAGATATCACATATGTTTGCACAAAACGTAAGTACCGAACCAGTAGTAACACTGGTTGAATCTCACCCCTGTATAGTTTTGATATCTTTTCTCAAAGAAATGAGGCTCTTTGACACAGTGCTGATGATCTGAAAAATGTCTGTTGTATAAAAGTGCCACTTTCCCCTATTTTTACAAAACTTCCTTCCCTCAAGGAATGCAAGAAGTTCCAAAAACCAAACAGAACTAAAATAACAACTGAAGAGAGAAGGTTTAACATGACACAGATTATGTCAACTATACATTGCCACAACTGGATATGCAGCAAGGAAAAAAGGGCATAAACCAAAAATAGATGTACAGTTCTTGGAGAGTGCATTTGCTAACATTATAGCATCTTTAAAGCAGGATTTCAAGGGGACAACTATCACAGTCTATAAATCTGTAACATCTATCCCTAAATGGATCAATTTCTTTACCATTGCCAAAATGCCATGACAATTAGTTCACTGTTAAACTATGTGTGTATATGGTAGTGAAAAGTGCTGCTACAAAAGGCAGCATTACACTTTCTATTGGAGACCATATGAAAGAAGAGTACAGAATTTGAATCTGATGTCAGCACTGAAAGATGTGCAGTCAGTTTGAGGATAGCAGCCATGAACTGCGCACTTCTAACTTTGTGCCTGACCTCTAATGAAAAAATATGTCTGCAGCACTCTACTCCCAATTGCCTGTTATCATTGTCTGATGTTCTCCAACAATAGCCGTCTGTTGGGAAAGCTTTTAATTTGCCAGCAAATTACAGCACTTGCTAGTGCCACTAGCAATTTGCTTGAAAGTGGTCATGCAGGCTGGAAATTTGGGGAATTGATATTCAATCCACATGAAGACACCGGGTTATATAAGGTTGCCACAGGAGTGCTACCCTTTGTAAGTGTAAAGTTGGATTGTGCAGTACTTAAAAGTCAGTCTGTAAAATATTATTTGGAATGACAGGTGCACAAATGTAGCACCTATCTGCAACAAATGAATGTGCCCTCGCCTGCAATAGGTTGCAGACAGGTGTTAGGTTTGTGCTCCCATGAAGCATCTCTTGAAGTTCAAATCTGAAACATAGCACAGCCCCAAGATACAGTATAAATGAGCAAAATTTAGAAACAGCATTAAAACATTTTGACTCTTTGGAACAAATGCAACAAAGTAACCCAGCATATAGCTGGATAGATTGATGGATGGATGGATGGATGATAGATAGATATAAATAGCTAGATAGATACAGGAGAGGGAGGAAGGGAGAGGGGGAGATATATATATATTTTGAGGATGCTTTTTGGTGCAAAACTTGTTAAAATGATGTAATAACAAGTACCAGAGATCCAAACAGATATAAAGCATATTCACCAAGTTTCTCTAATCTGACACATGTATAATATGTATTCAGTTTGAGCTCCATGTATTCATCTTGTTCATTGTCATTTCCCATGAAATGGAAATTGGCTTACACAATAGCTATAGATTTTTTCATTTTGTTTTTCAGTCTATTGATCTCTTCTTTTGTGATTCTTTTACCAGGAAAAAAGAACTTGCGTCATAAGGAAGCTAAGCAGATTTTATGCTCACTTCTGCTTTTAATGATTTTTATTCATTTGTTGCTTTTTTTCCATCCCAAAGATCGAAGGTTTGGTTCCCAATATTCTCAGATGGTACTGAAAAAAGCGTAGTTTGAAATCTGGGAAAGCAGCAACCAGCCAGTATGAAAACAATATTACTCTTAAATGTTAATGCTCATCTGATACAAAATGTCTCACATTTTAAGACTGCATTTTATACTTTGTTGTGAACCATATAGGAGGAGAGGCATTTTAGTCTATGCTAGCCAAAAGTCAGAAAAAATTGGGTAACACTTTTTAAAAATCATACAGTCATTAAAGTATATATCTTACAGTATCAAACCATTACAGTGGTTAGTAAAATGCTCAATGAAACCCTTTCCTTCACCGGAAGGGCCTTGCTCACCATCACTCATGTTTTGGTCCTCTCCAAAACTCTGGTTTGAATTGTGCATTCTACAAGGGGCTGCTCCTGCAGACCACCCAGAAGCTACAACTGATTAGAATGTTGTAGTACATGTAGTGATAGTGCCCCTAGATTTTCCTTTGTAATATCAGTGTTGTGTGAGCTACGCGGGGTTCCAGTTTCCTTCCAATCCAATGCATAAAACATCAAGTATGCTCAGAATCCCATATTTGGCATGTGGATCTAACCCAGAACTTCAAAAAGGAGTTTAATTTAGCCCTTTGCTTCAAAAGAAGAGTTTGACTGAAGCTGTGTTCAATTGAAGCAATCCTTCAAAACTCCCTATATTCTTAATATATATTTTTAGCAGAAAACTGGAGAGTTTATTTAATATTTTAAACTATATTTTAGCCACTAATATGAATAGATTTTATAATTAATGTCACAATCTGACCATCAAATAATTTGCAAGTTTCATAATACATAAATTCACATTGTATTCCATATAGTATGAAATTAATAGGAATGACAATCTAAGATGATCCTTATCACTTAAGACTTAAGCATTCCTAAAAACATTTATTTATCTGCTTATGTAAAACATGTAATAGTCCTCCTTTTAAAAAAAATCCCAAAACATCAAGTTATACCAGTGCAAAGATCGGCATTCAGAAATTCCATTCCAACCAATGCAAATTACTTGTCAGTACACTTAATTCATCTAGATATAAAATCCAGTCTTTCTTGTTGCAAGTAATAACATGAGAAAAATGATATTATAAAAGAAACCTCAGTAATAAAATTAATACCAAATAATTATATTCTTTTTTAATAGAATGCACCCTGATGTTTGGACAGCAAGAAATTTAATTTTTTTTCTTTCTCTCTCATCTAATTGGCTTTTTTAAAATGTTCATTGATAGTAGGGTAAAAAAGCAAGGGTTTTAGCCCCAGTTCATCCTTATCATTTTAACAAGTACAACAAGACAAAAGCATTAAAGTAAAATTAATCATGTCAAAGGATTTTAGCAAAAACAAGTGAGATCATGCAGAAAGCATCGCTTTGTCTACTGAAGTCTCGCTCTGATTAAAAACATATAATGAAAGTAAAAGTGATACATCATTGCCTTAGTGGCTGGATTTTTTTAAAGAACTATACAGCTTTGAATAACTCTGTCTCTTATAGGTGACAATTACTTTAGTTCATTTCCAACAAATAAAGCAATTCCTCCAAAATCCTTTTGGAAATTGTAATTTGGCTCAATCATTTTAAAATCATTTTTTTTAGAACTGAACAAACTGCTGTGGATTTTACATAACACAACTAAAAGTCTAAGCACTGGTACTGTATCTGATTTTTATTTGAACAATTCTATTGATAAGCCAAGACAAATTTATTTATTTATATCCTGCCTTTATTATTTTTACAAATAATTCAAGGCAGCAAACATATCCGGCACACCTATTTTCTCCACAACACCAACCCTGAGATGAGTTGGCTGAGGGAGAGTGACTGGCCCAAGGTCACCCAGCTGCCTTTCATGGCTAAGGTGAGACTAGAATTCACAGTCTCCTGCTTTTCTAGCCCGGTGCCTTAAGCTGGCACCAAACTGGCTCGCTATTCAATTTCAATGTTCAACTGAAAAAAAAATCAATTTGCTTCACAATCTTATGCATATTTCTTGGAACTATTCTTCACTGAATTCACTGGTATTTGCTCACAGGTAAGTGGGTACAGATTTGAAGCTTTAAAGTTTAATTAATCATATATTTATGCTGATAAAGGTGCTAACAACGAAGTTTTGTGCTGCTCACCTGAATCACCTAATTATGTCACGGCTAATGCTAATTTATATAAAATGCATGTCCTATGCATGGAAACAGTGGATGGGTAAGCAAAGCACCACTTTTTACTCATATTTAGTTCTCTTTACAAAGGTGGAATTTTCTTCTGCATGAAATGTTGGGATCATCTTACGGAAGTCAAATTTTAAATACATGTGAAATGCATTTCTGCTTGATTTATCCAGTTTGTTAAGGATTTATTGGAGGATACTGGCATAGATCTGACAATTATCTTCCTTGATGTTTTTAAGTAATTGATAACAATGAACAGTTTGGAATAAAGGTAATACTCAACTTACTTACCACACTTGGGACTGGAATTTCCATCATAGGTCATTGTGGTCATCAGTCTAGTCACAATGTGACTGGATCTGATTTTATAACCATTTTATGATGGTTAGCTGAATCACTGAGGACATTAAGTGTATCATGTAGCTATTAATTAAATCCAGCTTTCTCAATTGATTTTTTTTGTCAGAAACTACCAAAAAATGTCACAAATTGTGGTCATGTGATTGCAGAACACTACAGTCATAAATGTGAGTCAGTTTCCATGTATCATGTGACTGCAGGGTGAGACAGTTTCTGATGGTTGTACATGCAAATTCAGATCGTAAGTGACTTTCTGGGACCACTGTTAAACAAGCAATCATAAGTCAAGGACTGCTTGTACTGGATGAAGTTACTGTGGAGTTTGTCAGATATCTAAGCCCATTGCTTTTGCCACCTGCAAGATAAATGCACCACATAGAACATGTTATTTTGAGATGGCAAAGCTCTGGATTAATCACCCACCATCAGATTTAGCAAAAGAATAAAGGTTGGTCAGATGGGCAATACCAATTTGACAGAATCAGTTGCTAGGTTGCCCAAGGTTGGCAGTCATTTGTGGAAATCACTTTCCTTCCATCAAAGGCTACCTTAGCTGAAGTTGTTGTAAGGATAAAAATGAAGAGAGATTCCCCCTGTAAGAAGATTACTGTACCTATTTTCTCAGCATTGCAGAAGTAAATGAATGGAAACGGTGATGTAGAACGTGCTGCTGGAATCAGTTGAAACTTTGGAATCACAGACAGCACCTCATTTGGAATCACCAGAATAGCTGATTCTTTTTCTTTATATGACCAAAATGATGTTTAGAGGAATTTTTCTTCATGTTATTCTACTTTGATTTGCTCAAAGACAATAACCCATCAAGGATTCCGCTGAATGCCAGAGGTCAATGGACTGAGTTTGTCAATGAAGTTAGCAATGGCATTTACTATTGCTAAACTAACTGTTCCACAGAATATAACAGCCTGGAACAGATGTATGGTTTAAGATGTAACTGGCCTGCAACGCTTTCTCCCATAGCAATGCTGAACAACCAGGCAGAGAAATTCCTCACTGTTTTCTTGATGGACTTTTAGGAAGGAATACACATCTTCCAAATACACAGCAAACAGAAGAAATGGACATCAGATGGTAGTAATGTACAACTGCACTTCTGAGTGTTTGCAAAACAGAGTCCTTACAACCATAAAGTCTTGAGAATGAGGGTAGGGGAACCACTGCATGAAAGCCTGCATTTCACACACAATCTCTCCAAAGTGAAATGAAAATGAAAATAATGAAAGAGATTAAGAGTAAATATAATTAAGCAAAGGAAAGATTTTCAGCTTCACACTTGACGGAAAATATGCAAAGGCTTTCCTGCTGATCAGAGAAAACTGAGAGGAAAGGAGGAAAATCTTAGATCATTAAGTTCTATCGAAGTCTCTGGAGCTGTGGAAGATGCCCAAAATGACTATGTATATATAGACACAGAACACAAATATGCACTATCACACAGACCCGAGTGAAATCCTTAATAGATTTTATGAATTATGCAAGGCAAAAGATTTTTTTTAAATTTTCAAAAACTAGTATAAGCACACTCAACTTGTAATTTTTTACATGGTACTGGGTATGCTAGTTTATATGGAAACTGAAAGATGTGATATATTTATACCACTTTATGAAATAAAGTCAACTGAAGCAAGTTAAATGTTAGTTTTCCCTGTGGAGGTAAAAAAATACAGAAGGAAACTATTCTTCTCTCTTGCATCCATCCCCAATCATGGTTCCATTTGATGTGCTCCATACATAGTTCCAACACATTTTTCATCTTTATATAAAACAATAAATCATTAATCCTTTATGTTTATGCTCCCTCACTCCTGTCCAATTTCACAGCCACATAAATTCTGAGTCATACTATACATATATTGCTTGTTGAAATTACACTGATAAGCTGCTACATCAAATATCACATAAAAGGGTTTCCGCATCTGCAATGGAAGTTACCTTTGTTCTCCTTCCTCCTACAAACTAGCTCACACCCAAAATCTACTCCAGAGTCTTCCCCAACTCTCTGCAGCAGATTTAAAACTGCATAAATATGTCCATCCATCCTATTATTACTTACGGATCAACCAGGGGTCTGATAGAGATAGTTTTGTGATGTTCCACTTTGCTCACATAAATTCATATGGAAGGTAAGACACTAGGCAAGATAATATGAAAACTAACTATAAAATTTTAACAAATTAGAAACTTTGATAGGAACTTATTCATGAGATAACAATCTCATCACCAAATTGATTATTGCTACTGAGGTCTACTGGTGAAATGAGAATAGACTACATGTGACATAAACAGATTTTAAAAAAGCTTTGATCTGCTGAATTAAAATGGGAAACTGGAATCACCGTAACATCTTGAATTCCTAAGATATTAATGAAAATATTCCTTCAGTATTGAATTCTTAAGTCTGGAAAGAATACAGTATATTTACCAGCATTAAATCAAATTAATCAATGTCAAATTTAAAAGATAGCAAAAGTATATTTCTAAATTTGCAGAGTAATACACATAACTATATGGATATAAAATTGACCCAAAAAGAAATTGGGAGCTAAATAATATTTTAATTAAAGATTGCATTACCTTATGCTGATGGAAGAGATATCCTTCTGGGGCCTTGTTCTCATCAGCAGAAGTAGTTAATAAAACTGTCCATGAAACAAGTTACCTCAAATATGGCAATAGACAGAGGAGAGGAAATGACAGAGAGCTGACAAGCATAAAATACATAATTCTTCTTGAACTTACCAAGCCTTCTCAGGAACTGCTTCTTTAGGCCATTTTAGTTCTCCCTTTGTCCTGATTAAAAATAAGCAGAACTGTGGGAAGTTCAGCTTGGATGAAAAATTTACAGAGAGTGAATGTAGAAAGGATAACTATATCTTCCACTTTTTCAAATCCCTTTTCTTGTACCTTGCATAAGTATATCACTCAAAGTCTTAACCAGGGCTTGATAAAATAAAATAAATCATTTTTAATTTTCTTTTTTTTAATGTTAAGATTAATGATAGTTTCTTGTGTTCAGAGTTAGCAAGCTGAAATTAATGAAGACTGAAGCTAAAATTTTTGCATACCTTACAATCATATCAGAGAAAGGGGGAGAAAATTGGCTCTTATAGCTTACAAATATAACCACACATTTTAATTTTCCCATCTCTTGAGAAAATTCTATTTTTTACATAGCACAGAGGTTGCTTTAATCTCCCTTGAAGGAGGCAATGGTGTGCCTTGTCCTCCAAATGGCAACACTTGGACTCAACTATTTTACATAATTATTATCAGTCTCCAATCTATCATTTCTTGTTAAGTGAAAACTTAATTTCAACTACAGAAACTTTAGATAAACTGGAATATCTGGATCCCTTCCCATGAGTTTTAGGAGAGTGCCTCTCCATGTTCTGTTTTATCAGTCATAGTACCCTTTTGGGCATCACTTACGGCTGCTTTTATGTGGTTCCATCCTGCGTGGAGAGTTTGGTGTTGAGAGGAAGAATACAAGCTCTTGGACAATTCAGTGAGGTGCTTCAGGGGTTTGTTCATCCTCCCCATTTTATTTATCATCTATTCTACATGAAACCACTGAGAGAAGTCATCCATCCATTTATGGCTAATTATCTTCAATATGCTGATGACACCCAACTTTAACAGCTCTACTCCAGGCCAAATAACAATGGAACTCTTTACTTTCTGAAGTTATAATGGGGTGAACAGGTGAATCTAATTTCAGCAACATGGAATTAATGCTGATTTCAGCAACCATTTTCTGGATGGTTCATCTATTACTCCAGATATAGCTGAACATCCCATGAAGGAGCTGGGATGCAATCTGGAAGTTCTCATGGACTCACATCTTCTGCTGAAACACCACATGAAAGCTATGTCTAGGAGAACATCTGACCTATTGTGAACCAGCCAACTGCATTTTTTACTGAAATAGGAGGTGCTGAAGATAGTGACTCATACCCTTCTAATCTCTTGGTTAAACTACTGCAATTTGTTAGGACAGTCCTGACTTACAATCGGTCCTCACACTTACAATTATTAACTTAGGTGCTTGGACATCAGCATGTATTTATGATAGTTGCAGCATCTTGGAAACAGATGATCACCATTTGTAATCTTCCCAGCTGGCTTCCAACATGCAAAACCAATGGGGGAAGTGAGATTCACTTAATGACTATGGTGATTCACTTAATACCATGGTAAAAAGGGCATAATCTGTAATTCACTTAATAACTGTGTCACTTAGTGATGGAAATTCTGATCCTAATTGTGGTTGTAAGTCAAGGACTACCTGCATGTTGACAATATATTGAGGTAAGTTGGATTGGAAGAAGACCAGTGGAATTATAAAATTGCAGGAAGAAACATCAATAACTTGCTCTATGTTGATATTGCTATTCCAATAGCTGAAATGCAAATGATCCGTAAACTCTAATAATGAGAATCAAGGAGTACCGTAAACTTACAAAGACCAACTAATGACAAATATAGCAACCACTCTTAAATTGACACTGAAGAAATGGTACATAGTTTTTGCCTTTTAGGATCAGTCATGAACAGTAAAAATAAGCTGTTAAAAATATGTCTTAGATCAGCACTTGGTAAAGCAAGCTGGGAAGGCCCTGGAAAATTTATTCATAAATTGTGATGATGTACTAATACCTACAAAGATCAGAATCATGCAGACAATGGTTTCCCCTGAGGTACCATACAGAAATTTTGAAGAAGCAGGACAGAAAAAACACTGCTCTTTTTATCTTTGGTGTTGAAGAAAACTCCTAAGAATGCTAGAAGTACCCCCCCAAACCCCAACAAATGCATCGTCAAACAAATCAATCAAGAGTTAACAGATAACAGATAATCAGAGTTGGAAGGAACCTTGTAGGTCATCTAGTCCAACACCCCTATACCATCTCTGACAAATGGCAGTCCAATCTCTTCTTGAAAGTCTCAAGTGATGATGCTCCCACAACTTCTGAGGGCAAATTGTTCTATTGGTTGATTGTTCTCACTGTCAGAAAGTTTCTCCGTATTTCCAGGTTAAACCTCTCCTTGTTCAGTTTCCATCCATTGTTCCTTGTCTGGCCTACAGGTGCTTTAGAAAATAGCTTGACCCCCTCCTCTCTATGGCAGCCCCTCAAATATTGGAAGACTGCTATCATGTCTCCCCTGGTCCTTCTCTTCACTAGACTAGTCATGCCCAGTTCCTATAACCATTCTTCGTATGTTTTAGTTTCCAGGCTCCCATTCATCCTGGTTGCTCTTCTCTGTACTTTTTCTAGAGTCTCAACATCTTTTTTATAATGTGGTGACCAAAACTGGATATAGTACTCTAGTTGTGGTCTTACTAAGGCTTTATAGAGTGGTATTAGTACCTCACTTGATCTTGATTGTATCCCTCTGTTAATGCAATTTAGGATTGCACTAGCTTTTTGGGCTCCTGCTGCACACTGCTGGCTCATATTTAGCTGGTTGTCCACTAAGACTCCAAGATCCCTCTCACAGTTACTGCTATTGAGCCTGGTTTCATCTAGTCTATATGTGTACTTTTGGTTTTTCTTGCCTAAGTGTAGGACTTTACTTTTCTCTATATTGAATTTTATTTTGTTAGATACGGCCCAGTGTTCTAGTCTGTCAAGATCCATTTGGATCTTGGACTTCTGAGTTGAGCCCTCCTCACTGATGGACCATAGATTGCAACTGTCCGCGGCTATGGTCCGTGCTCTTTCATTGAAGAGCCCCGATCACTGCGATTAGGGGCTGAAGCTGCCTTGGAGGGGTGGTGGAGTGAGGGGAAGCCACAAGCCAGGTTGAGGGGAGCCGCATCTCCCCTCCTGGGCTTGGTTCTTTTCCCCCCGAAGACGACTGAAGCAGTGGTCCAAAATGGCCACCCTGAAGAGGAGGACTCAGCTGGACTAAGATTTGTGCAGGAGTGAAGAAAGAGATGGATAACATCTGAGCCGGAACAATTGGGTGAAACAACTAAACAAAAATACCCCGGGATTAATTAAGGTAACATTGAACTTTTAAGAAAAGAAAAGTGAGCGGCAGAAATACAAAGGGACAGGAAAAAAATAAGACAATAATTTTGACAGCTAAGCGGGGCTTCGAACCGGGAAAGGAAGAAGCTGGAACTAAAGACTTAATTAAATTGGACTAAAATATTTTGGCAATAAAAAGGCATAAAATAAAGCTGGATTTAAGATTGTCAAAAAATAATAATAATATAATTTATAAATTGGAGATTGGATTGTGCTGGAATATTGAGGTTCGAAAAACCCTAAATAATAAAATAGGGGAAAAAGGTGAAGACTTTGTATAACGGAGAGTGCCATCTTCTGACAAATAACTTAAACTCAAACAAAAGGGAAATCATCCTGTTTCTGTATGAACTTATGTCAATATAATGTTAAAGAAATATTGAAACAAAGTAAGAATTTTAGAAAGTGAAAGGGGAACCAAAATAAAGAAAGAAGCAAGGAAAGACTGCCTGTGGGATTGACTGATGTTTTTGGTATAGACCCTGGGCTGGAACAATTGAGAACTTTAGAAAACTTGAAGAAGAAAGAAGGCAAGTAAAAGTGTTTTTTGTGGACTTCAATGATTATAAAATATAAGAGTGTGTAATGATGATATCTCTTCGGGAATTAAGAATGGAACTTAAAAAGATGAGAGAATTACTACAGGAAAGAGGTGACTCACTTTGCTCTGTGTTAGAAGAAATGGAAATGGCGATTGAAGAACAAGAAGAAAGAGCTTCAGAGGAAGAGGAGTCGACTCAAGGAGAAGACATTTTAAAAAGACAATTAACACAAAGAACACTACAAAGATGAGAGGAAAGAAGGAAGGCTAAAAAGTTGAGATTTAAGAAGACAATCAAAAAGGGGAATACCTGTGAAATCAGGAGAGGTAGAAAGGCGCAGCAGAAAAGGGGAAAGGAAGATATCAAGAAAGAGAGGGATATAAACCGGAATGAGAAAAGATATGGGAAAAAGAGGGGGAGGAGAGGCAGTAAGAAACAGGTGCAGGAAATAAAGAAATATGAAAATAGTAAAATGATGAAAAGAAATGGTTTGTTCAGAGATAATGGTTGATGAATTAAAAGGGGGATTCTGCAGGGTGACAAGGGGTAACAAGAATATATTTGCAATTTAAAATATTAAGAAAATAGGGTAATATAGATTATTAATGGAGGGATAGATACTTATAACTCTTATTAGATGAATATACATTTTTATTTTTATCTTTAAAAGAAAAGTTAAGGTCCATTGAAGAAATTGTAATAATTGAAATGAATGTGAAGATGTTTAAAATGAGGTCAATATCAGTGACCAGGAATTAAATAGTCAATCTCCCCCCCCCACTTTTTTTTTTTTTTTGAAATTAGAAATAAAATTAAGGGGGGGAAATATATTGCGGAATCCAAATGAAAAGATGTAATGATTATTATTGTAACTACTTAAAAATAAAGGTTTATTGGGAATTAAGATGAGGGAATAAAGGTATATTTTAACCACTGAGGTGTCACACTCAAAGCAGTAAAAGGGGGGAAACCTATGTTTGTTTATTTTTCTTTTGTGTTAAAACTTGTATTAATCTAGAATTTATAGAAAGAATGTGTGATGGAAAGAAAATATGACAGATTAAAGAACTATTTAAATTAATAAGATAATACAGACTATTAAAAGGAAGGAGAGATATTGGTAACTTTTTAATTATTATTATTATTAGGTAAACATATATTGTTATTTTTTGTTTTTAAAATAAATATCAAAGGATTATATTTGAAATAATTGAAATGAAACGAAAAGATATTTGGATTGAGATTAAGCAAAGAGACTAGGATTAAATTGCTTGTTTCTCTCCTTTCTGAAAGTTTCGAATGGAAAAGGTAATAATAGAATTAAGTATGCATATATGAATGTATAACTATTGTCATATTTGTATGTAAAAGTGATGACCCGGAAATATGTTGTCCACTAAAAAGAGCTTTTTGTTTTTATGTGAAAAACTGAATAAAATTTGTTTTTTTTAAAAAAAGATCCATTTGGATCTTGAGCCTATCTTCTTGGGTGTTAGCTATTCCTGCCAGCTTAGTATCATCTGCAAATTTGGTAAATTCCCCTTCTATTCCCTCATCCAAGTCATTAATGAAGATATTGAAGAGTACTGGGCCTAAGACAGAACCTTGTAGTACCCCACTGCTTACTTCCCTCCATGTAGACTTAGACCCATCAAGGACTACACATTGAGTACTGGTCTGTCTTTTACAGTTATGTTTTTGGTGGGTTGAGCTATAGTTTCTTTTTGCGTGAAGACCGATGCAAAGAATGAGTTAAGCAGTTCTGCTTTCTCTATGTTGCCTGTTACTTGCTTGCCGTCTTCTCTCTTTAGTGGACTGACAGTTTCCTTGATGTTTTTCGTCTTTGCAGATTCTGGCTATCTGCTGATATTCTGCCTTAGTTGTATACCTTTTTTTCTTTCAATTTGCCAGAGAGATCTTTGTGCAGCCATGCTGATTTCTTCTTGGATTTTTTGTTTTTCTTTCTCAGTTTCCCAAGATTCTTGAGTTCTTTTCCCCTTTAGGATTTTCATCCATAGAATCTTTCCCAAGTTCTCTCTGAGTTTATTAAAATCAGCTCTTTTAAAATCCAAGATTCTGGTGTCATTATGTTCTGTTGCTTGTGTTTGTTATGTTGAATTCTCACTCAAGACTACAAAAGACTTGCTCAAATTGTAATATTCTGGACACATTATGTGAACAACTCACACTCTTGTGTTTGTGTAATACTAAAAAATGTGAAGGAAAGCAAAGTGGATGACAGTGGATAGAATTGATTACAGACACAATGGGTGTACTATTAGAATACCTGAAGTATTAGGTTGGGGTCAAATCTTCATGGAGAAGTTCGATGGTAGCTATGTGGTTATTAAGAGTTAACACCCACTTGATGGCACTTAATTAATCAATTAATCTGTAGGTACATGCCTCTGTATAGTATTTTTCAATTCTGTACTTTTTTCAAGTCCTACTTTTATGACTTTAGATAAAATTGCTCTTAGGATCAGATTGCTAGAAAACATTTATTTTAGAAGCCTCCAATTTCACTAGTCAAGCTGTTAAAGTATAGATCTGATTTATGGATGAAAAGTGTTCATTTATAATTTTATCTGAATAGCTTTAGGCAATTCTGACAATGAAAATTTTAGCTTTATTGACCAATGCAGCTAACCTACCCACAAAGGAACTGATATATAAATGCAGCCAGTCAACCCCCCAAAAAACATTTATTTGATTCTACAACCAAGTAAGCTTGGAAATTGTAATTGATCAAATAGTATTTTCTAAATCTCAGTATACAGGTGCCCTTTAAGAAAAGAGATGAACAGAGTTGGGCAATTATAAGTAATATTGTGCATTGACACAAGGCCACATCAGAGAGAGATACAAGACAGACTCATCTAGTGTTGGTATAAGCACAAAAATGGAAATTAAACATAGGTCTTTTCAAAGAATAGGTATCAATTTAGCTACTAAGGTTTATAAAGTAGACATACTACCAAATACTTTTTTCCGCTCTTAATTCAGTGAGTTGGTTTTTAAATGGAGATTTCAGATTGGTGTTTACATATGAGATGAAGGTTAAATAAAATACTGTTACAGATAGAGGCAAAACTGAGACTGTAAAAAGAAGCTAAAAGAGTACAGATGTTAAGGTACTTAACCTTAATCGTAATTAAGCTACAGACTTAAGAATGGTTTGGGACATAAGCAAAGCTCCCATTAGTGGTTACTTTTTACAACATAATGGTAAACTCAAAGAAAAGAGATAAAAGAAAACACAAGCTACTTTAAATTATATAAAAAGAAGAAAAGATTTATAGAAGTTCCCAGAAAAGATCAGTATTTCTCAACAAATTAAGCTTTTACAGAAACAATTATCTATGTAAAAAATACAAGAAATGAAAATGAATTATGGAAGATAAAAGAATTTTGAGTTTGCAAATAAACCAAGGAAATGATTGGCATACAAATTATGAAAAGAAAATGATATTGAAATTGCAGATAATGTGGCTGTAAAAACATTTAATCAATATGATTCTAATTTAGATAAAGGACAATAATTTTTGGAGGAAATAGATCAATATTTAAAGGCACAAAATTTATTGTGGATTGCAGAGAAAAAAGAAATAGATTACAAATGGACTTACTACAACAAGGGAAGTTTGTAAAACTAGAAAAAGTCTAAAACAGGAATGGTTCCTGGACAATACATGGGTTACACTTTTCTTACTATCTTTACAAAATATGATGAATTCTACTTTATAGAGCAAGGGTCTTCAAACTTGGCAAATTTAAGACTTGTGGACTTCAACTCCCAGAATTCCTGAGCTAACATGGCTGGAGGAGGAATTCTGGGAGTTGAAGTCCACAAGTCTTAAAGCTATCAAGTTTGAAGACCCCTGTTAGGGTATAAAGATGCCAGAGAGCTGGAAAGAGCATTAATATTTCAGGAGGGACAAGAATTGATTTTAACAGGAAACATCAGCCAATATCATGACTGAATAATTATTATAAGTTGTTTACAGTGGTTCTGACTGAGAGATTGAAAATAGTTATTCAATAATTTATTTATGAGGATAAACGTAGATTTTTATCTAAAAGATTTTTAAAGGATAATGTTAAAATACTTTGGATATTTTGGATTACTGGGAGGAACATAATGAAAAATCAGCCACATTGATTGTCTTAGAAAAAGCCTTTGACAATTTGAACTGGGCTTTATTGTTTAAAATTTTGGAAGATAGGAATATGGGAGACAATGTATACAATAAGTAAGTAATTGTAAGTTACATTTATAATTCATAGAAATCAATTTATACTTCATAGAAAACACATATCATTGTCAATGGAGATTTAATAAAAACTCTAAGATACAAAAAGGGACAAGAGAGGGATGCCAGTTGTCTCCTGTCCTATTTATTTTAGTTACTGAATCACTGAATATAAGTCAAGATGACAGAATTGTGGGAATAAAGATGTAAAAACTTAAGGGCATTTGCTGTTAACTTGAACTTGGTTTTAAAGGACCACTAAAGGAAACAGAAACATTAACGGGAAAATTAACTAATAAAAATACAACGTTTTATTATGCTTAGTGGACATGCAAAAAAGTTAAAAAGTTTTGGATTCAAATACATTCAATTATTTAGGGAATTTTAAAGATTAACAGTCAACTGAAATCAGAACTTTTCCTCTTTGGACAAACAGTTGGAAAAGAATCACGGACCATTGTTATATAATGATTGCAACATTATTGTATGTACAAAGATAGAAAGTCTCCGCAGTAACTATTACAGAGGAAAGACTAAAGATGACTGAACTCATGGAAATGGCAAAATTTGACTTGTTAGATTAAAGGAAAGACAAAATTTGAAGGGTCCTTCGTGTCCTCTGAGCTTGGTTGTTTTCTTGCAGACATTTCATTACCCAAAGTAGGTAACATCATCAGCACGGTATCACCTAGTTTGGGTAATGAAATGTCTGCAAGGAAACAACTAAGCTCAGAGAACACAAAGGACCACTCATTTCAGTCCTGAACTACAAATATTCCCCTTTACTGATAAGACAAAATCTATGTTTTGTGGTGACTGGAAATCCCTTATGGACCCTTTGTGTAAAAAGCAACAACAAAAAGTGAACTTATGATTTATGGTTTTAACGATCAAAGAGAGAGATAAAGTATACAAAGAGAGTCATGATATAACTTTCGAAAGAGAGATCAATTTATAACCATACCTACATAGTTGCTGTGAAGGAGATTGGAAGATCTTTTATCTTTTTATCTTTTTTTCCCTAAAAAAATCTTCCTTTTCTTTTTCTTTGCTCTTTTTAAATTTGTATTAGTTTCATTCTTGTGTTTAAAATTCTCAATAAAATTGTACACATATTCAGAGTAATACAGTAATTGCACCACAGTAAAAGATACATAATAGAATGTAATACAGAGTGCCATGAATTTCAAAATACAATATAAATTAGACACAATTCAGCCAAGGTTAAACTTCCCAAACTTTATTAGCTGTAGTGTTTATGATATGAACAGTGTGCAGTTGTCCTACAGACATAACTGTTCTTGAAATTCAGTTTTACTGGACAGTAACCATAGTGTGTAACATGCCCTGCACTAAAAATGCCTGCTTATTTAGAGAAGGTAAGAAAGCTAAAACATTATTAAATGATTTTAAGCCAGTTTTAATTTGGGCTTATTCACAGAAAATATATTACCTTCCTCTATCTCAATTTATTTGTCCTTTGTTAAATTCCATTGCTTATATAAACAAATCTCTTTAGGGAAGCAAATCAATAAAGTGCCTAATTTGATTAACCATGTTTTAAAATTCATCAAGGTAACTTAGCATAAATAAATTGCTTACTTGTCAGTATTTTCCATGTCTTCTTTTCATCATCATAATACTGAACCAAATTGCTGGGAAGCCGGTCAGGTCCAGGAGGCAGCCCTCCAACCAATAAAAGCATTTTCTTGTTGGAACGAATTCTTCATCCCCAAAAAGAGAGAAAATAAAAATCTTATGTTATTGGAGAGTGTTTTAACAATAGCAATCAGAAATCTCACAAGAATTTTCACTGTTTACAATTTTCTATTCACTTTTTTGTTATTTCCCTTTATTTCCTTATTTTCTTTATTATGTCTCAACAACTTTCTGAATCAAACAGAAAAAAAAAATCTGAAAAGCTGTGCAGCCTTTTACTTGTGGGATAATATGTTTTCTTCGTGCAATTTGTTAAAGGTTCAATCTAGAACGACCTTTTTCTTCATATCATTCCCTTAAATCATCACTCTTTACAGCTGAATGCACACGGAATGCTCTGGAGTTGTACTAAGGTTAAGCATTAAAGTTGCATGTCAAAATCGTATTAGTCAAAATTATTATTATAAGCCGTTCTAAACCCAAAGAACCATGAAAAAAAAAATTAAGACGATGCCACCTAAGCTGTGTTGTCTAGGCCCCCCCAAAAAACCACTGAGGTACCACACTAGTAGTAGGATGGCCTGGGTGCCAAGTCCCTGACAAGTTTCGTAATTGTTACACTTGCTTTCAAAAAAATTCTTATCCCATCATTTTATTTTCCAAATGACAGTTTACAGATGTTACTCCACAAAGAGGACTTTCAAATGAGGGAGGAAAATAAGAAACCTAGAGGGCAGAAATAATAGAAAGTCTAGGGGAACAGTGAGAAAAAAGGCCCTGCATCAAAAAATACATCAAATATTTCTGCTTTCTTTCCTAAGGTTGCAGTTTGAAACCATAACCCTATTATGTAAAAGCAGTGGATCATCCCTACTTCATTGTTCCTTCTTTTTGTGCTTCTCTTCACTATATCGTACTGTTCGCAAAGAGATGCTGCAAACTCTTTGTTGGTTTCTGCATTTTTGCATCCAGGATTGGTAATCAGATTTGTTGAATGTGTGGGACAAGGAAAATTAAAGCATGTTCCACATGCCTCGGTGCCCCAAGTCAGCTGCTTCTCCAGCCTTCCCCATGCTTATACCATTGGAGAATGCAAAGAATTTGCAAGCCAACTCCTTAATTACATACTTCAAGTTAAATTCCAACATACCAGTACAATTAGAAGCATTTCAACCATAGTTATACACTGTACTCTACTTAGATCTAAAGAACTTTTCTGTTGCTTACTTTAGCCTGGCCTTCCAATTTCCTCCGTTCTGCCCCCATCCCATTGCCCCTCCTTTCTTTGCCAGCTATAGCAACACCAATTGGTAAAAATGAGAGTGTGATGTTGTTTAGAGCCTCCCCAGAGTGGAGTCCTGCCAATGCCTGCCACTGATCCAGCAGCATGAACCTGCTCAACTGTGCAAAGTCACTCTAATTCCCTCCCTCTGTTTTTCTACCTTCTCCCCCAGGGGGCAGCCACTGAGAAGAGTGACTACCCACCCATCAAGAACTGGCAATTCGCTGCTATTAACCGTGACCGTGATTCCCAATCTTCCTGGCAGTTCTTAAGAACAGGGCTTCAATGTCTCATAGGCAGTAAAAGCTGTAATATGCACCCTGGCCTCCATCACTGTACCTGATGAATGCACATTTCTTTGCAACACTAATGGTTTTAACACAAATTCAAGAGAAAAGAGGAAAGGAGACCTAGACCCCTAGATGAGTACTGATTCTTTAATAGTCACTTTACATATAATTGAGTATCTATCAGTTACACAAAGCCTGGAAAGTAATAAAAGCCCCAAAAAGGGAATTGTGTTAAAGTAATTCATTCTAGTATAATAAAAAATAACATACATTGCATAATATATGCCCAAAATTATGTATTACCATATAATACCAGTTTTTGTGCTGCTGAGCTACTTGAGATTACTGAAGTTAGCTTCTATTATTCACTATATTAATCCTTCACACAGCTGTATTAATCCTTAGGAGATTTCTTTTCCATTCATCGTTCTGCATTATGACTGAATTATTTGGGCACATGTAGAAAGTGGGCAACATTTCTGATGTATATGCTTAGTGATAATGATAACAATAATCTCTGCTTTCAAAAGAAAAGTAAAGGTGCTACCAATAGAGTCAACTCCAAAACATCTAGAGCACCACTTGAACAGCACTGGCATTAACAAAATCACCATAGTCATAGTCAATTGCAAAAGGCCACTTTACTTGTAACAGCTTATATTCCGCAATAATACCTTTAACACTATCAAACAATAAAATTTGTCTATCCCAGGTCCTTAGGAACTACTTAATAGATGGATAAATTCCAGTCAATTCCAGTCTAAACATCTGGATGACTGTGTGAAAATCATAATAATAAAAGTTCCTGAGAGGGAGCTTTATTACCAATGTCAATGTGCTAAAATCTCTAAAAGATCCGTCTGCTTAGCATGTAGTGTACATGTACATAATTGGCACAGTAATCTACTAGAAACAACCAAGCAAAATAAGACATTTGTAACATTTTCTGTACATCCTATAATTAGTATATTAAGAATGAATTAATAACAATTAAAACAGAAAGTTCTTACTGAGAAAGCCTTCTGGAATGTACAAAGGATTATACCAATGTATCAAAATATGGTACATATCATATATAATATCACACTGCCAAAATTACGCTACTAATTACTATGTCATAGGATGGTTTTATATTGGGCCTAACCAACTCAAATTCAAGCAGCTGCAACAAGAAAACTATGTTCATGTCCAAAAGTGCTACCTTTCCCATTTTATCTATGCCATTAATAGCTTTTGATGGGACGTTCCCACCTTGATTTTGTTTAAAACTGGGTTCAGAGAACAGGTCCATTTTTGTCATTTGAAATTATGGTACTGGAATGAAACAGTGTTAGATCCTTCCTTTTCCCATTTGCCCATCAGGCTAACTCCCACCTACTTCCTGCTTCTTCTCTTTTCCCCAATATCCATGCTAATATAGCTTTATTTGGCTTTGAGCACTGAACAAAACCTTTTGCCCAGCACTAGTGGCATTGGAAGCAGCAATATCTAGCACCACTGTATCTATGTGCTGGAAAGCAAAGATTGGAAGCAGCATTCCCACCAATCTGCTTTTCAGCACATAGATACAGCGGTGCTAGATATTTAGAAAGGGGAAGGAGTGTCATTAGTGTCATAAAAGAAAAATCAAAGCTAAAGAGAAAGCAGCTAGTATTAATATGGAAGAGTGAGAGAATGGTGTGAAACCCTGTTCCTCACTGACTCTGACTCAATTCTTATTTGTTAATAACTTTTGGGATAGTAATTCATCCTTTGCAGTGGGAAGAACATTAAAAATATGTTTGGAGTCCATTTCTGAATTGCGTTCAGATTACATTCAGAGTTTCTGATGCTTAATAAACTGTGCTGAATCTTCACCATTTACAATATGCATTTCAATAAGGAAATACAATATAATCTAGTGCAGGGGTGTCAAACTTGATTTCATTGAGGGCTACATCAGGGCTGTGTTTGACCTCAGGGGGGCAGGGTGGGCGGGGCCAGCATGACATCACTTGTGTTGGGGGACACCTGTGGTGGCTTGAGCATTCTGCCAGTGGAAACATTCTCCAGAATGGTTTCAACAGGATCCATGTGTGGGATATATTCAGCTGTGCTTGGCTATAAGACTGAATAGAAAAAACTGAAGACACATGCCCCCTTTGGGCCACTGTCCCCAGTTATTCTATTCAGTCTTGGCTGAACAGACGTGCTGTTTGATAGCTCCTCTATTTTTACAAATAGAGGAATGCTGGCAGTTTAAATCTCTTTTATTTTGGAATTGATCCACAAACAGCCCTAAGAGGACTAAAAGCACAAAGGGCTTCCTTCTGCCTTCATGCTCATTGCAATACAGCTGCAGGCATAGATACAACTTCGTGCCTGCAAGATTGCAAAGGAGCTCCTGTTTTCACACCAAAGCACCGAACTACAATATCGCTCCCAGTGCCAAGATCAAGGTACTGGGAGCGTTTTTGGCGCAGACCCTCCTGCTAGGCAGGCTGCCCAAGGAAAGGGAGCGCTGGCTAGCCAGTTGAGAGAGAGAGCAATTGCAGCGCGAGTGGCTCCTGAGCTCCATTTTCGGCTGTGACGGCCTCCTGCAACCCTCTGCCAGGGAAAACGGTGCTAGAGAGGTCCATTTTTGCTAGCAGAGGCACCGTGGGCCGGTCCTTCGCTGTTTCCAGGGCAGCCCCATGGACCAGATCTAAGCACCCTGCACACCGGATTGCCCCCCCAGCCTTGAGTTTGACACCCCTGATCTAGTGTGTGTCCATCACTATATGAAGAAAGATGCTTAGAATTAGTTTTCTAGCCAACCTATTTAAAATTGTTATTAAGATTGTCTCTTATAATCAAATGTATAAAGAAACTTAATATAGAAAATCCTTAACAAATTAGTAAGCATAGAACTCGCATTATTTTGACCCTCAAATTCAGAATCAATCCAGGATTACCTTCAATCTCACAACTGAATCATAAAAATTTCCATATGCTTCAAATTCTTTGTCTAGGAGGTAGATCATAACACTGTTAAATGTGAGATGTATATGGCTAAATATATTACAAGAGCCTCAGTGATGTTAAGCCATAACTCACTAAAGCATTGTCATCCTTAATAAGCAAATGAATTGTTCATTTCAACCTCTTTGTGAAACATGTTCTGTTTTTATAGCAATTAACTTCAGCTGTTCTTTAAAATTCAAAACACTTTGGTAAGGTTAGTCAATAAGAAAACTTTTTTCAATTTTGTATTAGTTTTTACATTTTAATCTTTCCCAAATCACCCTTTCCAGCCTCAAAGCATTATAACAGAATGAAGAACAATACAGGTTCATTTGTCTTTGATGTAGAATAAAAGTTAATATTTATTCAAGTCTAACAGAATGTGCAACACATGCTTGGAACCAGTGAAAAATTGCACAAGTATTAGTGTTATGCACAGAAGCATAGGCATCTGAAATTAGCGGAAACTGTCAGCTTACCTGTTCAGTGCAGATGAAAAAGCAGAGGATCAGAATTAATTAAAACCAAATATCCACTGCCACACATCTGTATTCAAAACATCTATTGTACTAGTAGATTCCAATCTATTTAGATATGTACATGAAAGACTATTTCTGCCAATTGAGAAGTGTACATGGAAATAACAAAATCACTGGGAATTCCTTCTATGCAAGCACATTTAGGAATGGACTTTTCATTTAATTAAATAAGCCTATTTTATCAAGATTGCCAGATTAACATTTCACTGTAGTCATACATTCATATGTCCAGGCACATTTTTTCAATTTATCCTACACCGAAGTGGGAATGTTTAATATTGTTAGGTATGGATTTGGAAATGGATTTAATTCTCTCTTATTTAATATATGTCTGATAGTTTAGACAAATATTATAAAAGGCTACCGTTAGAAAATATAATTAACTGTAACATAGATTAACAGAATAGTCAGCACCCATAAAGACTATCTTCAGTTAAATCACAGCAAAGACGTGCAGGTTGAGTCAGTCAACTAAATTTAAAAGATGAAAAGAATTTAATCAGCAATGCAGTTAAAATCCTTAACACACTGGCAAGCTTCATATAGACGTTATCCTCAGATCACTTATGATCTTTAATTAAATATTAATATTAAATATGGGTAGGGAGATGGAATAGTTGCCATATGTTTTTGCTATGCCAGCGCTTATGACTCCTATCCTAACTGTAGCTCAAGAAGCTATTATAAGCCACTAAAATTAAATGCTTTCAGCAAGAATGAGTCTTATTTTCTCTGTTCTCTCAACTTTTATTGTTCATCAGAACAACTAAATATATTTTGATCCAAAGCCATGCCTAAAGCCAAACCAAAAAAGTTTTATTAATATATGCCTTCCAAGAATATCAGGAATGTATGTTTGTGTGTGTGTGTGTGTATTTATTTATTTATTAGATTTTTTATCCTGCCCTTATTACTCTGTAAGTAACTCAAGATGGCAAACATTCATAATACTTATTCCTCTTCCTCTTTTTCTCCGCAACAGCAACCTATTGGGTAAATTGGACTGAGAGATTGAGATTGGCTCAAAGTTATCCAGCTGGTTTTCATGCCTGCAGTGGGACTAGAACTCAGTCCCCTGGTTTCTAGGCCAGCGCCTTAACAAATACATCAAATTAATGTCTAAGCATTATCCAACTTCAAGAATTTTAAGAACAATTTCATACTTTCCTTTTTCAGTAAGTCAGTCCTTATCACCCAAATCAATGTTTCCAGCCATTTCTCCATATAAGATATATATAATCTGCCAAAAAGGACAAGGGTAATATAAGCAGAAGGCTGCACACAATCTTTCCTCCATCTTTAAGTAATTGAAATAAATCAAAGCAAAAACAATCAAAGCAACTTAAGGGAGGGAAATGACATCTACACTGTAGCCAATGTATCTGATAGCTTGGAATGACTGTGAGCTATTTTATTCAGAAAATATTTTGCATATATGTCATAACATGGATATAAGGGTAGATAAGGGTAGATTATTCTGGGAACTTGTAAGAAAAAGCTTACTGGATTAAAATTCTGTTGAATGCATTGATAAAATTCACTGGTGAATCTTTGACAATAACGCTATAAAGTAAGCTCTATAGTAACTGTTCCCAGCCTAAGACCTATCAGATGTGTTGAACTACAGCTTCCAATAGCCAACTCTGTCTCCAGCACACCTAGAAGACCCCAGCTTAGGATAGGTATTTAAAACTGTATTCAACTGGTACATCTTGAAGTAACAAGCTTAGTCATCTTTATTCAAGATATTCTTTCAAAGGACTTTTACCTATAAATTCAAGAAGAGGCATAAGGAAATAATCAGTACTCTTCATTCTATCGGCAATGCATTATAGAAATTAATTATGATACACTTTACAACGAAGAAATTAGTTATATCTTCCTTACAAAAATAATTAATTACAATAACTTTTGGACACGAATGGACTTTAGTAATCCCAAATTATTATGCCAACAAAGTAAACATAAATAAAAACTAGCTAGTCACAGCCATTCATTAAATTTAATGTATGTTTACAACAGTGGTATCTTTCTTCAGGCTCAATCAGAAACCTGAAAAAAATGGTTACCTTAATGAATTATTAAAAGGTATCTTGTGTATCAGAATAGCCTTGTTAAATGATGGTGCAAGATAGACTATTCCAATGAATCATTTAAACAGCAGTGTGTATATTTTAAAATGTGGCATACATTCTTACAACGTGTTGCTTTTCTTTGGTAATTACTACTGTTGTAACTCTCATACCACTGATGGTTGAATCAATTATTACTGAAATAATTATGGCAAAACCTACCCTATTTCTCTCATTAGAACTGTAGATAGTGTGTGTGTTCAAGAGAGAGGGAGGGAGAATTTGCGTGTGTATGGTACATACATTTGGAAATGAAGACATCCTGTATAAATGTTTGTTGAAAATCCATAATAAGCTACAAGTCTCTCCTGAATGGATGATGACAATACTCCCTGCAAATAAGGGATGTATAAAATGGTATTGAATTATGGAGTGATGGAAACTCTGAAACTTCAAATTAAAGATTTTCAAATTTTGCAACTAGCATGTATTAAGCCATAAATCAATTACATTAATATGTGTTTCATATACAATAATATGAAGAGTTGCCTAGAAATTTCTATCTACCTACCTACCTATCATCTATCTATCTATCTATCTATCTATCTATCTATCTATCTATCATCTATCTATCTATCTATCTATCTATCTATCTATCTATCTATCATCTATCTAACTGTTTTCTGTTCAGGTGTAATGTAATGAAGTAATAGTTGTTTTTAATTAAAAAGAGAGAAGAAGATACATTTGCAGTGTAAAGAAGGCCATCTATGCACAAGTGACAAAATACACAACTACTAGCTCTGCATAGGAAAAAAAAATCTTACTAATTACTACCATGCCTTCCCATTCAAGTCTGCCAACTTGTTTTATGGCTTTGGATTTTTCTTTAAGCCTGAGGCTTAGTTATTTTAACTGAAAGCTTAGGTGAGATTTCAAACAGGCAGATCAAACATAAAACTGAATGCAGAAGTATAAATCTTACCAAGAGTACAAATATCTCAACGTATTTGGCAATATCATAAAGACAATCCTGAGGGCAATTGTTTTGGAACTGTTGTACTGCCTTCAGTCTGCTAACATGGAAATATTTATTTATTTATATTTATTTGATTTGTCAATCGCTTACAAGATACAGGTATAAGAATAAACATAGTTTTGAATACATGAGATAGATACTTATAGGAAAAATAAAAAGAAACAATAGGACAGGGACGGTAGCCACAATTGGTGCACTTATGCACGCCCCCTACAGGCCTCTTAGGAAGGGGGTGAGGTCAACAGTAGACATTCTAAGGTTAAAGTTTTTGGGGTTTGGGGAAGAAACCACAGAGTCAGGTAGAGTATTCCAGACATTGATCACTCAGTTGCTAAAGTCGTATTTCCTGCAATCAAGTTTGGTGTGGTTAACATTGAGTTTGTATCTATTGTGTGCTCTTGTATTGTTATTATTGAAGCTGAAGTATTCATTTGCAGGTAGGACATTGCGATGTAAGATTTTATATACTATATTTAGATCAGACAGAAGGCGGTGTAGTTCTAGATTTTCTAGGTCTAGAGTTTCAAGTCTGGTGGCATAAGGTATTCTGCAATGAGTAGAGGAGCAGAGAACTCTTCTTGTGAAATATTTCTGGACTTTTTCAACTGTGCTAATATCAGATACATAATGTGGGTTCCAGACTGATGAGCTGTATTCGAGTATTGGTCTAGCAAATGTTTTGTATGCTCTAGTCAGTAGTGTGATATTACCAGAGAAAAAGCTACGTAGGATTAGGTTAACAACTCTTAATGCCTTTTTGGCTATGTAGTTACAGTGGGTCTAGCACTTATCAGATACATGATATGGGTTCCAGACTGATGAGCTGTATTCGAGTATAGGTCTAGCAAATGTTTTGTATGGTCTAGTTAGTAGTGTGATATTACCAGAGAGGAAGCTACATAGGATTAGATTAACAACTCATAATGCCTTTTTGGCTTTGTAGTTACAGTGAGCTCTAGCACTTAAATCATTAGAGATGAATACTCCAAGGTCCTTGACAGAGTTTGGATCCTCAACAAGGTCTTGACTATTTAGCTTGTATTTTATTTTCTGATTTTTTTTGCCAATACGTAAGACAGAGCATTTATTTGTTGAGATTTGAAGTTGCCATTTGATTGACCATTTTGATACATAGTCAAGGTCTTTTTGGAGGGTTTCTGTGGTGTTGAATAGCTTTACATCATCAGCGAAGAGAACGCAGTTGCTCTTAATATGATCACAGAGGTCATTTATGTAGAGTATAAAGAGAGTTGGTTCTAAAACACTGCCTTGGGGGACACCACTGTTGACAGGTACAGAATTTGATAGGACTCTCCCAATTTTGACCATTTGTTGTCTGTTTTACAGGAATGCTTCTATCCAGTTATATAGGTGTCCAGAGATACCATAAGATTTTAGTTTTAGTAGTAGTTTGTCGTGTACCACTGAATCAAAGGCTTTACAGAAGTCTATGTAGGTTGTGTCTATTGCTTTGCCCTGATCAAGTTGTGTAGTCCATATGTTTTTGCAGTGTAAGAGTTGCAGATTACAGGATAGTTTTTTTCTGAAACCAAATTTTTTATTAGAGAATAGGTTATTTGTGTCTAAGTGGAGGATAATGGTTTGGTTAGTAATTGATTCCATGACTTTACAGGTGACACAGCATAAGGAGATTGGTCTGTAATTTTCAACTAGGCTGGGGTCTCCCTTTTTGAAGATGGGGATGACCGTGGCTAGTGACCATAGGTTTGGCAAGGAGCTTAGAGGTTCTGCTATGGCAGTGGATAGCTTTTTTAAGAAGTAGGCACGTATTCTGTCTGGTCCAATAGATAGAGATGGTTTTAGATTGCGCAGTGCTTTTTCAACAATGTCTTCTGTAAAATCGATATGTATTAGATCATTGTAGTTGTCTGTGGTTTGACTAGGAAGTACTGGGCTTGATCCATTGCTGTTTACAAATACTGAGCCAAAGAACGTGTTAAAGAGGTTTGCTTTGATGGTGTCATCGTTGCAGTCTTTGCCATTAGGTCCTTTCAGGGGTAATATTGTTTGTATGATTTGGTGCTTCTGATCAGAAGCTATGTGTGCTTGGAAAAGCAATATTGACATCAAATGAACAGATATAACAAATAAAACATTCTGAATAGCCAAATGATTTACATGAAGTGTTTTTATGTTTGCCAGGGCCTGATGAAGAAAAAACTTATGTTTAAAGTAAAGCATAACTTTATTTTTAAAAGTAAATAATTTTCTACCATCCATATTTACTTTAAAAAGTTCATTTTTCCAAAACGTGTTAGAGCTGTAGAAAATGAAAATTGCTGTGCGTATGTAAGAAATCGAGGTATTCATTCTATTAGGTTAAACTGAATTAATTATTGCTGTAGCAGTCATTCTAAAAACACATCCAAGCTTGTGCAATCACAGGTAGAAGGTTCATCTTTTAAAGTATCGCACTTTGACAGCTATAATGGTGATAAACAAAAAGTGAGGAACCAAAAGCTATAATGACACAAATAATGTATTATACAGAAAGCATTGGTATCATTTACACACATATGTGCACACGCGCACACACACACATACACAGCCAGTATAGCAACTACATTAAGGAGAAAAGAACCAAATTTCAAAGAAATGTAACAGACTGTAAACCCAGAACACATTTGAGTGTTGTGTTAGTGAAAGGATTTTCCCAGGATCACCCCAAAGTTTAAAATACATTCAAATTCCTATTTCTATTTCTGGATAAAGTTCAATTATATCAAATAATCTGCTGCTTTAAAATCATTTTTTTCTGGTACCTGAAAATGTTTTTCTATCCATTACAGAGGTCTCATTTGTTTTCTTGTAATTTTGTTTGTACAAAATCTCCTTGATGGCCACAGTCTAATTTATTGTTTACTTTATCTTTCTTTGATGAACCTGAAATTCCCAGGACAAAGCAACAGTTCTCATGGTTGATTTCATCAAATCATCTTCTGGGACAAGTTGTTTTTATTAAATTGTATTAAATTGTAACATGTTTAACTATTTTGATCTTATTTCCCTATATTCCACCTCATTCTAGATATAACATGCTTTCCCACCAATTTGATATTCCCCAGATGCTACTAATCCAAATCTAATGAGAAGAGATACAAAAAGATAATCTTAGGCTAAAGACTTAATTGGAGATACTCTTTAGATGATAATACGCATTACTTCATTCACTTCAAAATGTGTAAGTTTAACCCTGCTTCATTTGGAAGTCCTCCTGCTCATTCAGCTAAATTGGACTTCAGATTTCTGCCCTGTTTAAATGAATTGCCACGTAACACTTGGTTTTCTTCAACCCTATTGTTTCCTACTCTGCTATGAATAGAATTTCATAGCTATATATTAATTTCCTTTTTGGTTTTCAATGCACCTCCCTTAATAGTTTGTCAAGAAATAATTAACTATCCTAATTCTTATCATTTACATTTGTGAGTGGTATTTTATATGCAAATGTTCAGAATTGAGACTGGTATTCTTTGTTTTGTCGTTATTAATTTTAGCCACCTCATTTCTTTATAAATCTTTTGAGTCTCCAGATTATTGTCTGGCCAATCACCCAAATCAAAAGACACTGGGCAGTACAAAACAAAGTAGTTGTATATAAAGCAAAACATTAAAACTAATCATCTCACCCCCAAATGCCCATATAAAATTAATTTGAGTTAGAAGTAGATTAGAATAGTTTAGGAAAGAAGATACTGTATGAAACTCCAAGGTAAGCAAGTTACAAATAATGGAGGCCACTAAGAAAATTACTGGCAATTAAATGTTTTTTTAAAAATCAATCATTAAAATAAAATTAAAACAGCTGGATGTAACTGAAATTTTAATTCTCAATGGTTTGATGAAACAGACAGGTGTTTACCTGTTTGTGAAATAATAAAAGTGTGCGGGCCATTTGGATCAGGAGGATAAGAGGTAGCATGTTCCAAAGATACAAGGGCATCACTGAAAGTTTCCAGGCTGTGCCTTAAAATCTAAATAGCACCAAATAAGCCCTTCCTCTGCTGTTCAAACAGGGCACATAGATTCTATCTGAAAGTGATAGTCCCTTAAATAATCTGGACTCAAACTAAATAGCCTTTTGTAGGTCAAAAAAAGCACTTTGAATTGTACTTAGTACTCAAGTACTCACTTGAATTGTACTCAGAAACAAATTGGTAACCATTGGATAACCAGCCACAGGAGAACTGCTAAAGTGACTTTCATTAACCACCTGTACCCGCTAAAGGTAGTCTTTCACAGAGAGCCCCAAATAGTGCAATTGAAATATTCAAGTCTCAAGACAAAGTCACGTGTAACTGTTTCTAGCACCTCCTGGTCCAAAAAGCCCATGAGCCACAGTCTCTATTGTTGATTAAGTAGGTGCTCTGAATTCATGAAACGCTCATGTCATAGACATGAGGGAAAATGATTACATCCAGAAACAGCATAAGGATTAACCATGTTACTTTGTCTTGCTGTGATTCAGTTGCAAATTGTTTTGTCCTATCCAATCCCCTTAGTGCTTCTATGCCCCAGGTGAGGGCATTTACTGAATCTTCTATCCAGCCCAGAATAGAAGCAAAGAACTGGGTATTGATGATATCTCAATCTTGAAACAATACATGATGTCACTCAGTAATTTCATTTACATGATTAACAATATGAGGGAAAGAGGTGAGCCCTCTGCTCCCCATCACCCCTCACCCCCATATAGAGCTTGTTCCTTTCTAATCACTGCCAACTGAACTGCCTATTTATAGTCTGGCATGAAATTTCAACAAAGGGAAGCAAATACATGTGCTGGTGAATCCTATCCTTGAAGGAAAGAGAGCTTCAGAAGGCAACTGGTGCTAGATGGCTCTAGCCCCAAAGGCTGAGGCAGTGCATTGTGGCCAATTCAGGTCACTCAGCCTGTCATTCTTATATAGCATTAAATGTCACACCCTAGTAGTAGCTATCACAGCCTAGTGGTAGCAACCATGGAGAAGACTTCTATTACTGGCTCCTTGCTACTGCTCCAAGTGCAGATGTCAGTATCTTGTTAAATTGCATTCCAAAATTTGGGAATTTATCCATTACTTGAGAACTTTGCTTAAATCACATATGGACCCATTGAGAAGAAGATAATATTGCACTCCTGGACAGAGGCGAATCTACCAGATTTTAAATTACGGTTCAATTATATCTGTTAATTCTCAGCATTTGAATTAGCAGGTCACCTCAGGTTAGTCATTCTCACTCAGTTCTAGGAAGGAGAAACATCTTCTGAAAAAACTTGCCAAGAAAACTGCAGGGATTAGTCCAGGCAACTGCCTTTAGTTAAAAAGCTAATTCAAAGGCACACAAAAAAGGACTAATGTAGATCATCACTACCATCTACCTTGACTTTAGAATTGGTGACAAATCATAGATAGGATTACATCTATCACCTTTCACTCAATCAGTTCAGAGTTATGCCTCCTTCCAACTAATCTATGAAGGATAAATATCTTATTATAAGCAGAATTGGCATTCACTAAAGGCAAGAAATAGAGAGACCAGGGGAGAGGCAGGTGGATTAGAAGAAGGGACAGGCACCACACTGTCAACATTCCCTTTCCTTGAAAAGCTAGATAATTAATGTCATATCTCATTCTGTCTGTCACTTCAAAAATGTGCCTAACTACCCTCATAACTACTTGGTGCCACCCTGGATCCTCACTACATTCAAATTTGGGGCCTAGCTATATGGAGTTATCAAATATTTGATTATATGGTGATTATCTTTTTTATTTTACAAAATCCAAACATTGCAAATGTTGTATTCTGAATCTTTTGCTAAATTTAACCTTCCACCTATAGTTGTTCCTTTATTAAGTCAGACAATATTTTCTCAGAGATTTCTTTTAAGACAAGAGTTTTCAGAGGTGCGGGTATGTCTGTGTGTGTCTTCTTTCTCAGCCATTACTTTCTCCAGACACCCCCCAATCAGTCTGCTTCTGTTAATCTTGGCAGGGTTTATTTGTGCTAAATCAGTTATATCCCTTGAAATGACACAGCTATACTATGTTCAATGAAATCTTGGGAACCATGATCTTCCTGAAAGCATTCCAGGGTGGCAATTTAATCAGATTCATAAAGCTGAGGACAAGATTTTTTTAAAACAAATTTTGTTAGAATATTATAATTTGATAAACAGCTAATAACTTTCCTTTAGGAAACACTCACCTACAGCATATTGTTGCATATTTGATTATTTGTCAGAATAACTCAATCTGATTCATTTTTGCCAAATATAAATAATGATACTATTTTAAAGTTAGGAATTATTCATGCCAGTGTGATAGAAACATATCATGTATCAGGCTTTCTACAGAGAACTCAAACAATAATGCCAAAGAAAAGTGGCTCTTTGGAAAAAGGATTTAGGAAAAGCAAACAACTTCAGATTTGGAAATTTACCTAGAAGATGAAGAAATGGCAACCACAGGCCAATATTTATTTTATTAAGCTCAAAAACAGCAGGTAGTAGATTGACCCTCTATTACTCAGCAGGATACTTTGATTTAAATCACTATTCAGTACCTCTGCAATCCTCTACAGTTAAATTGCTTAAATCCCAGTAAATCCCAGTGTGCAGGGTTGCTGCCCAAGAGAAAAAATAAATTAAATACATTTTTATACTGCTTACTTGTATTTTAGGTATTTCTCATGTGATTGATATAACAATTAAATCATATTGAACTATAGATAAGTACAGCTTCCAACCAAATACAAGACATATCCTTAAAAAAACATTTTTGCATGTATAAAACAACATTAAACACATTTGTTTACTTCAAAACAAAATATTCAGTAACTGGAGACCAGCATTTCTTGTGAGATGAGAAGTAAATTGACCTAAATGCTATGAATGGATACATTTTTCAATTGAGACTTAGGTTCAAATCATAACCAGACATACTGTTACAAGTTGATCATAGAATATTCCCATTCATTTCAATCTAATCTAGTGAATTCAAAGCAGAGAAGATAAAATAGAATGATTTCACACCTAATGCCAATCCTTCTGGCAGAAGAATGGAATATATACACTATGTGTGACAGATAAATGTAATAATTTTAATAAATAAGTGAATACATATATTCTTTAACTAGTAATAAATATAACAATATCCATAATTGTATGCTAGGGAAATAATAGGACATGGCCAAAATTAATCATTAAGATTATAT
Source organism: Notechis scutatus (assembly GCF_049901735.1). Classification (NCBI taxonomy): domain Eukaryota; kingdom Metazoa; phylum Chordata; class Lepidosauria; order Squamata; family Elapidae; genus Notechis; species Notechis scutatus. The sequence goes on from NC_142011.1 coordinate 166,679,369, forward strand.
TAACTGTAGATAGAATAGAATAGAATAGAATAGAATAGAATAGAATAGAATAGAATAGAATAGAATAGAATAGATGATATTATACTATGTTCTCATACTCCAGATTGGTTGGCAGCAAATGTATAATGCAATGAAAATGGATTGAAGAAGATTGTCACTGAAGCAGGATTGAGATCACGATGACTATGATAACTTGGCAGGTAAAGACCCCAAGTAAGAAGTTTCTAAGAAAAATTATAGTGTATAATCTCTTTGGGCAAAGTTGTAACATATTCTCAAAATGCAGGTATTTGTCTTAGAATTTCTTCATAGAAAACAGATCTATATTCAAATCAATTTTTTTTGGCACAGTTAATACAGGCTATTGCATATTCAGTAAGAAGAGATACTGTTTGGATTCTAAAGATCTAAAAATGCTTCTATTTACATAGTGAGCTTAACTTAATACTTACAAATGAGGGTATGCTGCTTGCAATAAACTGACCATGAAAAAATTTGCTTTAAAGTCCACTCTGCACAAGTGTGCTATGTTTATTGTGTCAGTAAATGAAAGCAGCCTGAAGCTGAATGGATTGACTAGTTCCCAACTCCCACTAAAGGGATAAAAATGTAGTTATGCTTTTTCATATTTTCTGAACATAGGTGTTCAGCAGAAGTCATAATGATGTCAATCATACAGTGACATCATTTGTCTGCTGTCTGTAGTTCCTAGAGCAATTTATCCTAAATAAATCTTTTTGAAGGGGCAGGGTGGGCATTCAACAAAACACAATTTAAGCAATCCTTCACATAGTTCTAACATAGCAAGGCATTTCTTCAGAACCCCTTTTCTCAAACAAGTTCTTTCTGGCTAAAGGAAAACTTATAAAACTGCCATTTTCAAAATTGCAACCATAAAATCAGATTTTCACTTCAACCAGCAAGATCAGTGTGCAGAAGCAAGGCTGTTAGCACTTACTGAATCAAGAACAAAGGGTAAATCAGACATGCATCACAGTACTTATCTTGTGATAGGTTCTATTTGTACCATACTAATTTCAACTGAATTCATTCTCCAGTTTATGGTTAGAAATGTTCCTAAAATAGTATATGTAAATAATTTAAAAAGCCATATTGAAAATAGCATAGAATGACTCCAAACAAAAACAAAAATAGCTTTATAAAACACACGTATAAGCCTTAAAACATTAGCATTTAAATGATTAGTTAGAATCAAACTAAACTGGTGATAATATTAGCTTTAAAAAATGTAAGGTAAAATCAAGTACAAAACATGAACACGCTAGAATTAAAAGGAACACAAAACTTTAAGTTAAAAAGGTTACAGGCACTAGACATGCCACCCTGGGGAGAATAATTGAAAGCTCAAGATCTTCAACAGAAAACATCCAGAGCAGTATTTTCCAGGATGGTCTTAAGAGTTTGAATACAGACAGTGAAGGGCAAAGACACATTCCAGCTTTCTATTATTGGAACTGGTCCACCCTGCCTACAACTATAATTACAGCATTTGAATGTAAGCATACAAAAACATCATTTTTTTAAAAAATTCTAATTTCAAACTTTTAAATAATGAGAATGAAATGTACATATAATTAAAAGTTAACTCTTTACCAACCGAATACAGAACACCTAGTACTTTACAGAGTTGCAATTTCCTTAAGTATTTTTAGAATGAATTCCTGTTAATTTCAGGGATTAAAACCTGAGCTAGATTTTTTCAATTTCACCTTATTCAAAATGTAGAGGTTTAATTTCATTTTGTTTTGCTGTTAAATAGGTTGTAGAACCCACATACATATTAATGTAGTGTCAAAGAAGTTATTTTATTCTAAGTCTGAAACTCAGAACTATAATCTTAATAATTTTGAAATGAAAGAAATTTTAATGATGGTCCCATGCTTCAAATTAAATGTCAGTTTAATAAAGATCATTATCAAAAATATCAGCATTGTACTACAGGTGTTTTTACATTTTTGCTATTTAGTTTTGCTTTCTTTTATAACAGTTTAAAATAGATAATTACTACAAATCCCAAAGCAACTATGTACTATGTACTGTACTACATAAGTAGGGTTTGGGGAACAATGGTATTATTTTAAGCAAATAAGGAATATGATTACTAAATATGTTGAAGGCCTGAGACAGCCTTATTAAAGGAAATAAGGGTTTTTATTAAATGTTAATTTAAGAGTAGATGTATTAATTCTGTTTCTTCACTCTTGAACAGCAAGAAGTTACTTATGGCATTCCATTGTTTATCTCTCAGTACCCAAAACTATCACAAGGTGGGAAAGCATCAGATTTGTGTATTACTTCCCAATGCTTGCATTTTTTGTCATGATAATTTACAATGTCATTATTTCCTCCAGAAATCAATAAAGGTACCTAAAAACCATTCACTGAGTTCATTTATCTTAATTTATTTTACTTTCATAACTTCCTTAAAAAATTAAAACCGTATATCTGATATTTGCATATCTTCTAAAATATTTCTTCTGTTTAATGCTACATATTAAGAGCATTTTATTTTTAAATATTTATGTCCCAGTTTTTCATTGAGTATCTAAAATGGGTCTTGGTTGTTCAATCACAGCTTTTACAAAATCATATGGCATAAATCTTACACTTACACTTTTAGTGTATATGTACTTTTTCGTTTCTTAAGGTACTTGATCTGATCTTTATTCTTTTTATATATGTGTGATAATTCAGCACAATAGTGTGGTTAGGCCTATTAGCAATCTAAGTGATAAAGCTGAATAATATTACCATTAAGATAAGATCAGAAAAACAGAGTTAATCAGATAACATTGTTTTTCATATGAGAGTAATTTCTTTCATTTAATATTCTAAATATGTCCAACATTGTTCTATATCCAAATCTGAGTATGTTTTTAGATATAAAAGGTAATACAATGCAAACCTACGTGTGTTTTCTTGAAAACAAACCTCACTGAATTTAATGGGGCTACTGTCCAGAAAACTGGATAGTAGGTTCCACCCAGGATTAAATAAGATGACAGCAAAGGAAGGCCACTATCACTATTTTTGACACTTGTAAACATTCCAAAGTCACATCCTTCAAATGATATGGACCAATGAAGCTGGAAGGTATTTGCACTGAACCAAATCCACCTCAAGGAAAGACCCATCGTGTCACAAGTGGTGCACAGAATTCAAACTAAGGAAAGCACCACAATCTTCCACCATATGGGAATGCTATTTCATCTCGGAGATAATGTAACAGTGCTGACCCCCCAAGATACTTAATAGTTCATAATGCAGTTGGGTATTTTTAAAAAGCCTTCAAGAAAGGAACATGAGAAATTCTTCAGGTATCACTTACTGAATGCCATACAAACTTTGTATAAGTTCTTCTACGCAAAGCAACAAAATACACTTCAAAATACTACAAATCCGATTTATTTTCTGATACATTAGGTCGGAAAGTATTGCTTTGTGTAGAAAAATGTAAAAGTTTTGATATATGCAAACTTTCAGTTTGTTTACTTAATATAAAACATAATTTGTGTGTGTGTGTTCTGTTTATGTTGTACATTTATTTCCTAAATTATCCATTTAAATTTTTGTATGAGCCACTTTCCACTCTGATATCATATTCACAGCTTTATTCCCTTAAAGGGAAATGCTTGTGATGTCATAGACATGATACTCAATTTTTTCAATACAATATGTCTAGTATTAATATATACATAATCTGATTGTAAGATATAAACTCCGACCATTAAAATCTACTCCATTTCTGAATTGCTTTTTAAAATTTAAAATGTTAAACTGGAAAAAAGGTAAGAGACCATAATTAATTGCATGTTCTGATAACTAAATATAATATTTACATTTAATGTGGCATCACTGCGTATGTTATTTTTGTGATCACAGATAACAAACCAGCAAAACACTTAATTCTAAGCAGAAAAGGCCCAGAGGACCCAGGGAGCTCCTAATGGGTTTTAAAACTAATGGTACCAAGGCATGGCTGCTTGCCTTTCTTCCCATATTGTATTTTAAGAGATGTCTGCTGAATTATCCAGCACATTTCACTTTCCCCTGTTACCAATCTTACTTGCTGTATTGCACACAGGCTCCTCTAAAATTAGTTGGATGGACAAGGCATTTTAAATCCATCTAACAGTACAGAACCCGAAGAACAGTACAATATGTTATCTAGGAGTGTCCTCACTTATACTCTCTTTGCTCTCAACAGGCTCTTCTTTTTATACATCTTCTCCAATAGTTCATTCTCCTGTCCCCAAATTAATAAGCCCTATAATTAGAAGGAGGAGGACTCCATAACTTTCTTTCTTCAAATACCCAAACAGTATCTCTTCCAGTAAAAGGGAGGGGGAAACGCATTGGTAATCATTTTGATTGTTCTTCAGAAACTTTTTTCTAAAAGCATTGCGTTAAGATAAGGGTCCTTGATCAACAGTCCTTGATCATTTTGACAATCAGTATTGTCAGAAATAGATTCTGACCAATCCTGCAAACTTTCAACAATCAGACTCACCAAATAATAAATTACAATTTTCAAAGGCGATGAATTGGCCCCTGATGTTCCTTTTTGCCACCTAAGTTATATACCTGTTTTTGGTTTTTTTTGCCAGAATAGATTTTCGGCTGTTTTCTATTTTCCTACAATACCTATGGGAAGTACATTCACCCCGCCCTTAAACTCTACTCAGCAAATCCCTCTCAGGCACCCCCTTAGCTGCTTCAGCTGATGTCAACTTTTGAACTTTGTTTCATATACACTTAGTTAATGCCCTGTGAAGTACTAGATTTCTGCTGAATTCCACCACCTCCCCCCCTTTCTTTTACCTGCTGGCCAGACTTTGTCTGCAGTGCTGCCTGAAAGGCATCAGGTGGTAGTTCATGGCATCCAGAAGTAGCTTCTGGCAGACCGGGTCCGTACGCATGAAATCCACCGACTGGACTCGCTCAACAAGCTCCGGAGCCGGGATAAGGGCAAAACGTAGGCGCTTCATGAGGTCCGGGGCGTACTGCATGCGGGTCTCCCGATCGTGCTCCAGCCACAGGACGGACATCTGGAAGAGCGCCAGCTCCGATTCTACCGGGGGAGGCAATGAGTCTAGCAGGGCGCGCATCTCCTCGAAGTTGAGCAGCAGCACGTCCTCCACAAGGTACTTGTTGGCCAGTTTCTTGGTCTCTTCGAGGCCGTGTAAGGCTGCGATCTTGCACACTTGCTTGTAATTCTGGACGGAAATCTGGTCGTTGAGGAACTGCACGCACAACTTGGTGACCTGCGGGATGTGCAGGATCTTGCTGACCGACAGGACCTCCTCCACCGTATCCAAGGAGAGGGTCACGTTGGCGGTATACAGGTACTCGAGCACCAGTCGCAGTCCGATCGACGAGCAGCCTTGCAACACCAGGTTGTTGATGGCCCTAGGGCTGGCCAAGAGCTTGTCCTCCGGAGAGGAGGAGGGCGTGCCGGGCTCCTCCTGCTGCTGCTGCTGCTCCTTCGGAAGCAGGCCGTCCTGAGCTCCCGGTCCAACGCCCAAGGGGTGATTAAGCCCGCTCCCCCCGCCGCCGCCGCCGCCTCCCCCGCCTCCTCCAGCCGCGGTGCTGGAGAAGAGCGATCGGAAGTATTGGGAGCAGGAGGCCAGCACGGCCTTGTGGCAATGGAACTGCTGGCCTTGGGCCGTCAGGGTCACGTCGCAAAAGAGCTGCTTCCTCCACAGCAGGTTGAGGCCGTGAAGCAGGTTGTCGCTATGGCTGGGGTCGAAGGTAGACGTCCTGTCCCCGGACCGTGACATGGCGAGCAGCCTCAGCGCACCTGACTGGAAACCCACCTCCGACCTGGGCAAAGAGGGGCAAGGCGGGGGTGGGGGAATAAGGAAGAATGAGTGGTTGGGAGGGGGCACACAGAGTAGTCATACACAGGGAGCTTTGCAGGCCTGGCTTGCCCACCCGACTTGCAAGAGCCGAGAGGTTTCCTAGCCAGCCGTCCCCTTCCCCCCATCGCGGCAGCCTTCGGGCTGCATGGCATTTTCTGCACCCCCCCGCCAAGGGGCTTCGTCCTTCATCGGCAGGCGAGGCGGGTTCCCTCCCCAAAGTGGGTGGGGGATGCGGGCAACTACTTTCTTTCCGCTTAGAAACCGAGACGCGCGCGCCACTTGCGAGCAGGTTGCTGTCTAATTTGCAACGGGGCATTTCCCATGCGGGGGGGAGGGGGAGGCGAGGGAAAGGCGGAAGGTTTGTGTGTGTGTGTGTGGGGGGGAGGGAATAGAGACACAAGAAGAGTTTGGGGTTGTTGTTCCGTTAGCTGGGGAAAGCTCGCAGAACGACTCCCCGATGACCCCACGGAAAGGAAAGGAAAGAGAAGCCAGCCCGTCCTTCCAAGTCCAGAGCCAGGCCATCCCTTGAGCCAAGCAGACTGAGCTGCCCCCCTTCGGATGCCCCTCCCCTTCCTCCCCCCAACTGCGCCTTTCCCGCCTTTGCAAAAGCCACTGTTTCTGCAGAGCGAGAGACGCTTCGCCTTGAAGCAGGCAGTACGTGAAAGGAGGGAGGGGAAGGCTCTCGGTGCCGAGCGAGGGGGAGCGCAGCCGCGTGCACCGAACTCTTGGCCAGAGCTTCGGGCGCCTGCTGCATTTGAACACTGGGCATAGGGGCGGAGAGGCAGGCCAGTCGCCTCTGCGCCCGCTGCTCGTGTTGTCCGGGATGGGTTTTTCTTCGGGGGGTGAGAAGCGGCGGCGCTTTAACTCGGGCAACTCTGGGAACTTCGGGGGCGGGGAGGGGAGGGGAGCGAACTCGGAGGGCCTGGGAGCGACTGGGAAAAAGGAGGAGGAAAATACAGGCGGGAAAAAGCGTCCCTGCGCCGCGAGAAAGCGTCCCTGCCAAAGTCGCGGGACTCTTGAGAGGGCGGAGGCGGCGGGGAAGGAAAAAGACGAGCCTTAAAAGACCTGCTGCCAGTTGCACCTGCTAGCGGTGAAGAGGAAAGAGACCCGCGGTGCCTTTAGCCCGCCTCGGGGACAGCAGAGCCCGCCACAGCACGGCAAGTGCCGGTGCCGCCGCCGCCGCCTCTCCTCTGCAGGATTCCAGCTACTTCCATTGTGCCGTCCCCCTTTTTTCGGCACTGCTTGCACTCCCCGCTTTCTCCTGCGACCGGAGGAGTCCCTTTCGCCGGCCACTTTCCTGCCCTCCCAGCAGTCAGGTTTTAAGAAACCTCCAAGAGCCTCTCCCTTTAAGTGGATCTGGTCATTCCTCTCCTCCATCCACATATACACACCTCCCATTCTCCCTCCCCCTTTTTCTTTTCCCCTCCTCTGGCCATTTCTTACAATTCGAGTTTATTCTCCAAAGACGTGTGTGCAATACAAGTCCCCCTCCGTACTTCTCGTCCACAAAAATCGCGCGCATATACACACACACACACACAGGCATACACCGTCTTCACGACAATAAACAAGCCACAAGAAAATACAGCCAAGACGGTTAGACCGAAGGCCAGAAACTTACCTGCTTCACAAACCAGCTGCCAAAGTAAAGGTTCACTTAAGCTTCCCCCCCAAAAAATCAATTGTCCTTCCTTTTTAAAGGTTTGATCGCTCCTTCAAAACAAAAACAAAAAAAAACCTTCTCGTTCCCAATTCCAAGCAGTCACTCTTTACAATTTATTTTGTCGTACATCATTTGATCACCATGAATTAGCAACAGCAAGAAAATGTACGAGAGGGAGAAGGGGAGAGAGAAAGAGAGAGCGCGCAGAGCTTTCTGCAAGAGAAGAAGAAGAAAAAATGTACGTGTGACAAATTATGCTACCAAGAAACAACACATCATTATCCTTGGGCCTGGGGCTCAGTGAGTCGTAACGAGAGTAATAGGAAATCCACGGTTGGGGAGAGAAACGGTCGTGCATGGCCAGTGGAGAGAGACCATACAGGGGGATGGATGCTGGAGAGACTCGCAAAATTATGGCTCAAGGCTATTGTAAAAATTGTCGAGCGTAAATGACTGCGATTTCAAACATCTTTGGAAGAAAGAAGGGGAGAAGGCGACCCCCCCTCCCTTCCTCTGCCTCTCGCTCCTCTCTCTCCTCTCTCTCTCTATAAAGAACCGTCAAGTTTTAGTGCGCATTGCTAATTAGTCAATTTCTCTCTGCCTTCACAGGCTGGCGACTTTGCTGCTGAGCTGAAACTGCTAATTTCTGTGACCAGCTTTTTTTCTTAGCTGTGATCTGGATGAATGAGTAGCTGTCTCACAGAGATGACAAAAATAAACTCTAATCCTCCCCCCAAAAAAATTTCCACTACATCTTTCTCATGCATAGATTTATGATCTTCAGGCACCAAGTGCAATATGCAAACTTTGGTGCCTGTACAGTATGCTCCGAGATTCATACTAGCCATTATTTTCTTTTCTGCCCCCTCCCTTGTGATGGAAACTCTGATCTGGGTATAAGAGATATCGCCACCCTCTTAACTCTATGTTATTAGCTTGACAGGGTACATCCTCGTTCATGCATCTGTGAAAGGAAAAGATGGAGGTAAAATGAGGCTAGTGCATAGTATGGCTACTATAACTATTCCATTTTAATAGTTCATCTGGGCCATCCGAGATTTATACCCTAGTTTGAAAGCATATTTTCTCTATCATTTTATCTGGTTAGACAACCGTCTCTGTACTTCACTGTCAGCTGAACGGATAACATCAGAAGTCACTTTTATTACCAGATTAGCATATTGTCAGATTTCTTTTGGAGTCTAGAGACTTTGCAGTGCAGGAGATGACTTGGAGAGTAGGGAGGTGGCTAGTCTTTAACCAAACCCTTTCAACTTTTCCCTTGATCTGGAGACAGTTATGTTCCTTTCTGAGGAACACATGTTTCTCTTAGTTGGTTTATAATAGTTGGTTGGGGATATTTTAGGCTATTCCTTCTATGAATAAGGAACTCAAGCAGAGGGTAAGGTCTCCACAATTGATCGCATGATACATTACATTCCCAGATTTACAGTTCTGGTCCAATTTCCAGTTGCCCCAAAAGAAAATACAACCTTGAAGAAGCTAAAGGAAGCTGAAGATCAGCAATTCAGAGGAAATTTGGAATAAAAGAATCTTAAGAATTTGAAGCTAGATTTTTAGATGGAGAGATGTCCTTATTTTCTTCTTAGTTTGCAGAAGATGCAAAAGTATATGCTGAGAGGAGAAAACCAGCTGGAAGTTGAATCATAAAGCGGGTGGACCCTGATTGTGATGAGGTTCCTAATGCCATAAAATAGTGCTAATGTCAAATGATTCAAATTACTGTACACATTTTGTAATATAATTTACATCTTGTTGTCTCTAAAATGGTTGTTATTAAACATTATCCAATGTTTTGGATTAATTGCATTGACAATTTTAGCCTTAGCTTGACATTAGCCTTTGCCAACCTGCTGCCAGGCATCTATGCTGAACTGTAGTTCCTCTGGTTTCCACCCAGTATAGCCTGGTAAATACATTACCTAGTCTATTGTGTCTATACAGAGGCACAAAACTCTTTTGGAAACTCATAAGACCAAATCCGTTACATTTCTATCACTTGCTATGTTGTGTCAAAAGCATAAAGTGCTACTTGTTAAGATGTTACCACTTCTACTGCAACATGATAGACTTGATGGTAAGTTTCATTGTATTCAAAAATTCTAATACTGGAAAACATTTAATTTTCAAAGAGATGCGTTAGAACTTTTGTAAACTATAGTAAGTCTTTCACTGCACTCTTGGTGTGGTGAAATCTCAGCATTATATAATCTAGATATACAAATATGTATATGTATTTATATGTATGAATACCATACATATAAATACCCGCAAAAACTTAAGAAAACATTTATGTATGTAATGTTTAGATTTCCATTTTTTCGGTTATAGAACATAGGTAATTTTGTTGCATTAAGATACCATCACTATCGTACTACTGAATGGGGTCGAATTTTAATTTGTGTTTGGGAGTTTGCTTCTTTGTCAATTTTCTTGATTCTGGCTGGAAAAGTGGGGATATCTCCTCATGTTGATTTGTCACCACGTTCCAGCAATACAATTCCAGTGGTCTCTAGAAACTGGAAAGAAGGATGGCATTTCATATATAGACCATAGCCTGTTTTCATATTGTGGAAAATATATAGTTAGTTTAGATTATTATTTTTTTGTAGAAAGGGTCTGTATAGTATTATATCCTGTGATTTATTGATTTTCACTGTGCAGAAATTTTCTAACCCATTCAGCTGAGCAACAGTTTTCCTCTTAGGTATCCAAAGAACTATCATTCAATATCATTCAACATGAGGAACAACCATGTACATTAGGTTTTTAAATTTTTACTAACAAAAGACATAATGCTAAATATCCACTAAATGTTACTGTAATTCTTTTATGCTCAATAACTGTTCACCAAGAGAACAAGGCAGAGAACTTCTCTCATTTCCAGCAATTGCTCCAATACTTCCACTTGTGGATATATAACTAAAGAACAGATACTGGGTAGCAACCATAAGTGTCTTTTCTAAGAAATATAAGGTTTTGCATCACACTTGTGCAATTACTGTTGCTAACCCTATTATGTTTACAAGTCCACATTTACTTTGATATACGCTGTCTCATCTGCAGTGTAAATGTGATCATAAACCCACTGTAAATGTATAATTCACATCTTGAAGGCATTGTTATGAGATTCACAACACAATTTGTATTATGATTTTCAAAGGAATTGCGTATAATCTTATAACAATGCACCAAATTAGAATAGGATAGAATAAGAGCATAGAAATAGAATAGAATAGAATAGAATAGAATAGAATAGAATAGAATAGAATAGAATAGAATAGAATAGAATAGAATAGAATAGAAGATTGGACACATAAGGAATTTGTCTCTGGTGCATAACATCCTGGTGCAAATGAAAAGATATCCATAACCTTTTTTTTATGATAGTGTAGAATTTCTCCTTTGTTTCATGTCTTCACACCAGTCTATCCAATCAAGTGACAATAGATACTTGAAATCCAAATGAAACTCAAACAACTTTCCCCACTCTGATGCATCTCAGGTATGATGGAAAGCCATTCCTGTCATCTGCAAACAGAAGTCCTTGTTCAGAAGGAGGTGATAGTAGTTTAATCTGACACATCTTGAAAAGAGTGAGATCAGGAAAATCTGCATTACTGGACTACAAAGTGATATTAAATGATGCCATACCTTGTACTCATGACAAATTATTGCAAAATAAAAATGCTCCATGATTATGTTCTGTTCTGCCTCTGAGAAGTAGCTTACCTATTACTTACATTATTCATATGAATTTATAATTATTTTCCAAATCTTTTAAAGGAGTTCTTTTCCTGCATAATAGTGCTAAACTGAAGAATTAAAAAGTCTTTCCCTATGAAACTACAAATCCCAACAGAAGATATTACATATCTTTTTTTTTTCCAGTTTTAAAAGTACTTTGCCATGGGAAGGATGGCAATTAGATACTATAGTAGTTACAGAACTCTAGTCAAAACATTTTTGGACATCTGGAACTTGTTGGCCAGGATTTTCTTTTCATCCTGATCTCTTTACCAAAACATTCTTTTTGTTGGACATGGAGCTCTAGACATAACACCTGGAGTCTTCTGTCCATACCAATGTGCTGGCAGACCTCTCTTTTAGGAACTTCCAGCCTCTATCCCCTATCTGATTTTATTTTTTGTTCTTTTCTTTTGGGATTGCCCCCTTCTCACCTGTAGCACCTGACTGAGCATTAACATTCCAAACATGGTCAGTAGTCCAGATTAAGTGGGTTTCTGCACTGTTATGAGAAACATCTACCTACAAAATGGTGTGGTGAGCATTTTTTTTATAATTCTTTCTCTTCTCTACAGCTTGACTTGTATATCCAGAATCTGGTCTGAGAGTTCGTCTAATCCTGAGTTCCCAACCCCCAGGTTGCAGACTGGTACGGGTCCATGGCCTGTTAGGAACTAGGCCATGCAAGCGAGCAAAGCTTCATCTGCACATACGCAGGATCTAGGTTGCACACAAAACCCCTCCCGGTCCATGGAATAGTGCCAGAAAGTTTGAAGAGTGCTGCTCTAACCCATTGGTGATGGCAGGACCAGTAAGGATAGACCATTGCTGACAGTGGTTATTATACTAATACATTTTCAAAGTATAATGTCTATTTGCTCCAATATACTGTAGTTGTAAATAGTTGAACTAGAGCCATGGTGACGCAGTGGTTAGAATGCAGTATTGCAGGCTAACTTGTCACATTTTCAGGAGTTTGATTCCTTCAGTCCTGATTGACTCAAGGTTAAGTCAGGCTTCCATTCTTTCAAGGTCTGTAAAATAAGAACCCAGATTGTTGGGGGAAATATCTGTAAACCACTCAGACAGGGCTGCAAAGCATTGTGAAATGGTACATAAGTCTAAATAGTCAAGACCTTGTTGATGATCCAAGTTCTGTAAAGGACCTTGGAATACTCATCTCTAATGAACTAAGTGCTAGACCCACTGTAACTACATAGCCAAAAAGGCATTAAGAGTTGTTAACCTAATCCTACGTAGCTTTTTCTCTGGTAATATCACACTACTGACTAGAGCATACAAAACATTTGCTAGACCAATACTTGAATACAGCTCATCAGTCTGGAACCCACATTATGTATCTGATATTAGCACAGTTGAGAAAGTCCAGAAATATTTCACAAGAAGAGTTCTCCACTCCTCTACTCGTTATAGAATACTTTATGCCACCAGATTTGAAATTCTAGACCTAGAAAACTTTGAATTACGCTGTCTTCGGTCTGATCTAAGTATGGTATATAAAATCATACATTGCAGTGACTTACATGTCAATGAATACTTCAGCTTCAACCATAACAACACAAGAGCACACAATAGATACAAACTCAATGTTAACCACACCAAACTTGATTGCAGGAAATACAGCTTCAGCAACAGAGTGATCAATGTCTGGAATACTCTACCTGACTCTGTAGTTTCTTCCCCAAACCGCGAAAAACTTTAACCTCAAACTGTCTACTATTGACCTCACCCCTTTCCTAAGAGGTCTGTAGGGCGTGCATAAGCGCACCAACATGCCCACCGTCCCTGTCCTATTGTTTCTTTTATTTTTCTTATTTGTACCCATTTCATGTATTCATAACTATGTATATACTTATACCTATTATCTTGTAAGCGATTGACAAATCAAAAATAAATAAATAAATGCTATTGCTATTAGAGTATTTGTTTTTGATTTTGTACAAATATAACAATCTACAGATCTCAAAAGAGTAATATATTCCTTTTTATGTATGTTATTGAGAATCAAATAATATGGTGCATGCATTTTTTAAGCATTTATTCCTTGTCATTTAACTGAAATGGGTTTCAGTTACATGACCCAAAGTATTGGAAAGAAGGAAAAGACCAAAATAAAAATAAAAGTTCCCAAGATTAAGACCTAATGAAAAAAAAGGAAACAAAAAGAGTTCATCAAAAAGAGTTCACCCACCAATAATCCCTCTCCAAGCTACAAGATAGAGTATTTACCATTTATGGAAGATGTCCTCGACTGGAGTCTTCGTCCTGTGGCAAGCCTGCTGCTGAGGCAGGTAGAGGCGGGATCAAAGTAGAGTGGTCAGAAAGTGGTATTCTCCAAGAGAAAAGGGAACAAGTTTTTTGTAGTTGAACAGTCACTATTGCATGCAGGAAGAGCCTGAGAGGGTTCAGTAATCTGCAGGGGTCCAATTGCCCCCCTACAGCACTGCTCTTTCCATAGCCATTTGTGATTTGGCTGCTTGGAGGAACAAGGAAGGTGAAGCAAGCTGGGAAGTGGGAATGCATAATGGAAGGGGAATGGTGAAGATCCCAAGCTCCTATTCTTCTTCTTCACAAGGACCAGATTATCCTCCAGACAGCCCCTTTGGTCATAAAGGTTTTCATGTCATGCCACTTGTGCTTAATGATGCATCGGTAGTTTTATGCTCATAAATTTAAGGGTTAAATATAGCTGGACTGTCTTACTCTTGAGTGACACCAAAAATTTACATATTAGGCCAAGATTTGCAGTAACCATTTTTTTTTTTTGGCTCTTTGGGGCAAATAACCTTTTTAATATTTTCAAATCATCTTATTTAAATCATACAATACAAACATTTTTTTCTGATTATATTATTTATTCTTCTTGAATTTGTATTTGTATTACTTTCAGTGGATAATATTCAAAGGATAGATTTAGCCTTTCCAGGCTTTGCTGCTTCCTATTCTTCATCAAAGCTTCAAGAAACCAATTGAACAATCCTTAATGTATTTGCAAAAAATAAGATTTATTGAAATCAATAGAGTTATGGCAAGTAAACTTGATTTTAAAGTGTTTCCATGCACCAATATTTGCTCAGTAGGAAGCTGCTTTCTTCTAGTGAACTTTCTTCCCTGAATAATTTACAAAAATTTATATGTGGTACTGCAAATGGATGGAGAAGAGGTTACTATTCCCCTTTGTTATAAATGTTTATTAGCTCTATGAGAATGTGAAGTTTTGCTGTGCAGGTTTATTTCCTTATGAAATACCTTCAGCTGTGCTAAATTGAAAGTAAAATCTCCTTCAAACTAAATATTATCCCAGCCAGAAGTGGAATTGCATTAAGTTAAATGGTTAATTCAGTATAACTCCATAATGGTGGGAGAGAAAAAAGAGAATTATCAAAAAATCTGTAGAAAATTTGAAATTCCTCCCTCTTAATTTTTATGGGCATTTTTTATGTGGTTACTAATAAAAGCTTGGTTTATTTAAGACTGACAACATTATAATCTTCAGTGTAGACTTGCTTTAAAACATCTTGGGTTTATTTGATAAACCCATTTAATCCTGTTTCAAATGTTTTTGAAGTGTTTTTGAAAATGTTTTTGAAAAACACTATCATAATATCTATAAAAAACACTAGGGAAGCAGATAACTGTCTGCAAAGTCATAGATAAAACATGGAGCCAGCAAACTAAAAAAAATATATTAAAAAGCAAAGAGGAAATGTTTATGGTAAAAATAAATCTATATAATAATAAATCTGAGTATTTAAAAATATATCAGTGCAAAGAAATGCCAGGGAAGAAGTGGAATTCTTAACTTTTTCCGGTAGAAAATCTATCTAAATATTGTCAATTTGATTTGCAAATGTAAGTACTTAAAATGCTTTCAATGTTTAAATATTTTAATTAGAAGAATAAATTAAAAGTACATTCAGTGTAAACCAAGTAAATGAGAAAGGCACATAAAAATGAAACCCAACTTAGTGTGGACATACTGATAGAAACCCTTGTAATGGTATTGGCCTTAGAACTGATGGGGCATCGGTCACAGGGAGATTCTAATCCTGCTCCACTAGCTGTGCATAATTGCCCCACTTCCTAATGTTGCTTTTATCTGTGTAGGAAGTTAAAGATAAAATAAAACAACAACACACCAGAATTAAAGCTTAAAATATCCAGTCTATGCATATTGGGCCCAACATTTACACTATCTTGGCTTAATCTCGTTGGGGGAAGAGCTAAAGTATTTTTGCTATTTTCTTGGTTGATATATGAACATTGCAGATGAGAAATAACATTATTATAGTTCTTTAGCAGTGTAAAAATTGTACAATCAGTAAATGGGTTATCTTCTTTAAAAATAGTGAATTGTTCAACTTCCAGGGGACTCTAAAAAAGGTAAATTGCAGTAAGAAACTATGGGGGAGCTGGATGCCTTAGGCAATTGATAATAGTTTATAGAAATGTTCATGATCCAATCATCAACTGAAATCGGACTTTGGTCAGGAGAGACCAAAAATAATTATGGACCCATGATAGCTGCAAACTTAGATGTGATGAATTGATAGCTTCAGTTGTGATACTTTTCATTATAAAGATAATTCCAAAATAAACATTTTTGAGTGGTTACTAAAAAAAAAGAAGCAAACATTAGTACTAATATTCTTCAGCTAATCAAAACACAGGGATTATATAACTATGTAAAAAGCACCATAAAAATTACATTTTGCAACTCTTCTTTAACCATCCCCTGCCAGGAACAAGACAGATCACAATGTCATATAAATATTAAGCAAAGTAGGGAACACATGTAGAGTAAATATTGCTACTATAATTCTTTCTAGCCACTTTACTGGCAGAGCTTATAGCCCATTTTCTTTTTGTGGGAAGAAGTAACCTAATGCATCTGTGTGGTTCTGCTCCCACCTCATGTTGTGCCTCTGCACATTTGTGTGTGTGTGTGTGTGTGTGTGTGTGTGTGTGCATGCATGCATGTTTCCCACTTTTGGTCTTGTAAACAGGAGGGAAGAAGGGTCAAAATGGAAGAGGTAACCATATTTCCAAGCCATGGTGCTGTTCAAATGCCTTTTCCATAAGGATGCATTTAAGGAAACATTTTCTTGAATAGTTTTATTCTCAACTCATAAAAGGATCAGATCCATTTTTTTAGCATAAATGTTTTTTGCTAACCTTTGAGCCATTGTTGCACAGTAGTTAGAGTGCAGTACTGCAGGCTACTTCTGTTGCTTGCCGGCTGCCTGCAATATGGCAGTTCGAATCTCACCAGGCTCAAGGTTGACTCATCCTTCCATCCTTCCAAGGTGGGTAAAATGAAGACCCAAATTGTTGGGGGCAATATGCTGACTCTGTAAACTGCTTAGAGAGGGCTATAAAGCACTAAAGTGGTATGTAAGTTTAAGTGCTATTGCTATTGCTTTTTCACCATACCAAATTTGTTGAAATTCTGGTCAACTTTTAGAGTTTTCCTGATGACAGCAGGTTTCTGAACCTGTTTACATGATACTCTCTTGGGCTGGAAATAATAACAAAGTAGAGAGAGTCCAGTTTCTGGAATTCCTTCTATCTATTCCACCAGCAGTGTCCATAGGAAGGAGGTGTGTATTTTAATAGGTAACCTGTTGCATCCAGGTGTGTGCATTTCTGCTCTCTTTGAAATGCATTGATATGTGACTATCAGTGGGGATGGAAAGGTTCCCCTTGTTGCAACTGTGGTGCTGATATGCAAACTATTAAACATATTATGCAAGATTTTCCACAATGTGCATTCTCTGGTTCCCCTAGAAGATCTGCATGAAACACCAGAGGTGATCACCTGGATAGCTGAATTGGACATCCAGTTATGAGGCCACTGCCATACACCCATAGAAGTTTTTGTATATAATTATATGAATTGTGTGTATATGTTTATTTCTCTTCTGCCACATTCTTATCATACACTAAATAAATAATGGCATGAGAGTATCTATATGGATGCACTTTTCCCCAATGTCTAATCAGGGTTTGTGCACATGTATTACCTGTATATATGTTTTCTATTCTTGCCAGGTATTGTATCTGCATTTGTTTACTTGTATATGTTTCCTTTCTCCCCAAGGATTAATGCAGGTATGTGCATAAGTGATGGTATAACCAGGATAGATTAGTAGAGGTTGTTTCTCTCTGTGTTTCTCTGTTCCATTATGTTTCATGTGTTTGTATGAGTGCACAAGACAGGTTGCATATGGAAAGCAACCTGGAATTTTTTCTAACCCTTCAATGGCTGCTTCATTCTGGATCATGAGACTAAGTCAGGGAAGGACTTAATTATGGAGCTAGAAGTTCTCCAGCCACTGCTTCTCCTTTTTCTTCTTTTTCTCCTTCACAAGCTCTAGGAACTTATATTTTACCAACAAGTAAAGGGAGATTAGTATAGATCTATTTCAAGCTATTTAGCTTTTTAGCTCTCGTCAGCTAACCATACCCTTTCTGTGATTCGAACCCGGGGTACTAAGTGGAAGCAGTATGTTCTGTCCCATATTTGGGTAGACCAGGTTACCCTGATAGACCGGTCTCATCAGAAAACACTCAAGTTCTAGGAACATTTGTCTGTTCTTTTCCAACTTCTCCTATCAAAACAAATTTGATCTTGTTCAGTTCTGTTTGGGGAGAGTAATACTCCTTATAGTCAAACAGAAGAGATTCCTGAGTCCCTTTATGCATTTTCTTTTCAACATTCCTTTGGGTGAAAGGAATAAAAACAGGTTGATTGGCTATTAGCTCAAGGAAGACCTAATCTCTTTGAAAAAGTTACTTTTGAAGCCCTGCCTATTTATTATTGCTTTGTTTTAAACAATTGGTGGTGATAACTGGGAAATGTTGGCTGCTGTTTCCAAAACATTAGTTAATATAAAAGTGATAATTCAGGGTAACTCATAATATTATATCCCTTAAAATGTAACTACAAATGAAATAATTAAGTGAAACGTTCTTCTGTAGGACTACAAAAACAGAGGTTATCAAGGATCTGAAAGATTTTTATATACCTATTTCATTTTGGCTGTATTTAATTGCGCCTGCCTTAGATGCTCTTCTATTGTAATAAATTCCAACTTCTGCTGTAGTGTAAATGTTTTCATTATAAAGTTCTATAGATTCATAATGAAATAAACAAATATAAAGAGATAAATAGATATTTCTTTAACTGATTTTGATGTTCTTCTAAAGGAATTGCAGAGAGTATAGGCAGTGATAATGTACAGCCCTTTTATTATTTTTGGTAAGCAGATTGCATCTTTTAGCACTTGCTTCTCATGAGGATATCCTTATAATTTAAAATCTCCTAATAATCAACATTATTAAGATGTATTATAATGTTAAAATCTTTTTAGAAGGAAGAAACACTAAAAATTCTGTCAATAATCAACACAGAAAAGTAAAATGCATTATCTTACTGTAGCATGAACACTTTATAATAAATTGAATATAAAAAACTTGAAGGAATGGCTCGTCTAAACTTCCAAAATATTTAACTAGAGGCATGTAAGCTATACATGCCCCTTTGATAAGGGTATACCATAAGACCTTTCTTCCTTGAGGTCACCAGTGTATGCAGAACTTCTGCCAGGTTATTCCTGCCATCAAAAACTTGTATAAATCTGTAAAGCTGTTATCTCAAGCCAGTAAAAGGCATTCATTCTACTTTCCCATGTGCCTTCATTGTCAGTGATGGATCCAGGGGGTATTTCAATTGTACTCTTTTTGGCTTGCTTCTCAAAAAAGTCTGGGCAATGCACACCTTGCATGTATGGGCTAGCTCATCAAAGCCTCATGTATATTCCCCTTTATACTCTGGGTTTTTTCATAATTAAATATCATAACGTGGACCATGTAGGTCCTGAGCTCTATACCTGCTTATGTTCAACATATAATTCTGCTACATTTTGCATTGTTAGACCCTACTGAAGGATTGCAGAGAGCTAAATAAAATGTTTCTCTTTTGATTGGTTGAGTTGGAAGATTATTTTATGTAATAACTGAACAACAGGTAAATATGCCTTAATGATTACAATATATTTTTATCTGATCTACATAATAAGGTATATACTACAGTCTATAATATGAGAACATTATAAGCCGTGTGGAAAAAGTTGCCTTCTTGCTGAGCAAGGATTTTCTTTTCTTTTTCTCAGTTATATTAAACAGTGCATATAAACCTACACCACATGTAATTGGGAAATACCTGTTTGGTTCAGGAATACATGTTGATGTTGGCTTTGTTGATGTCAATGAATTTAATATATGGAATGCCACAGTATTTTCATGTAATGTTCATGATAATTTGGGTTCTGCCTCAAATCTAAAAGATTTAATAATTGTCAAGCTCAGGGCTCAAACCAACAATATAACTACCAACCTGAGCTACTAATATTCAAAGACGTTTCAGCCAGATTTAGTAATAGCTTAACAGAAACTGATCTATTAAGTCGCTACTCCACCTTCAGACACTTTGCATGGTTTGCCAGACAATTACTTTATCAGATCTGAAGAAATTACATAATAAATTACATACCTATTCCCAGTGGACTGAGAAACAATGACTTTTATTTTTATAAAGCAAATCTATATTCTTCTCAAGGCCAAATATAAACCATGTATGTACATTTATCTATCAAACTAAGTAGAAATAATTGAAATGCTTAATATGCATAGTAATAAAGAAATGCAACAACAATTCCATTATTAATGTTTATTGATTATGTATATTTTTAAATAGGCAAATGCAGCTACTATTTTATCATATTAGTTTATGAATGTATTTTGGCTTTACCTGTTTATTGGCAAATTTATGGCCCACATTACTGGTGGTTGACTCATTTGCTAGACGCACAGTTGATGTCAGTTATAAAGTTGTGAGTATTTTTTCCATTTGATTATTATATAATGTAGAAGAGAGTGGGTTTTTCTCTCTCCCCCCGTCCAAGCCTTTACTTTTAGAATATTAACAGTGCAAAAAATAACCCTGTAAATCTTTACCTAAAAATTTCAAACTTTAGATTGATTCCAGCAGTGGGTCTGTATTGATCTAAAAAGCTTTGCGTTCCTAACTAAAAACTAATCTTTATTTCACCCTTTAGTGACTACAGCAATAAATATGTTCACTCCTACTGCAGTTTAGTGGATTAATGGTTATTGGAGATTGTGGCTTCCAACTGAGCTGGTAAACTTTAACCTTTGGAGGACAACACGAAGGCATTTACCCCTTGTCATCCTTAATAGCTAGGTCCATTTTTTGACAGTTACCTGAGTGTTAAAGAGAAGTCAGAGCAGGAGATGGGAAATAAAATAGCATCAGTTCACTTTAGCCATCAATCACATCTTAGGTTTCTTACTCTGAGCAGACCTTTACTCATTTTCATGCAGAAACAATGAAAGGATCCCCAAATTTGAGGGGATCATTTGGTTATAAGGAAACATCACCTGAAAATTTAGGATTTCTTCCTGAAGTTGTCCTGTGCAGGAAATAAATACTAACTTCCTTGAAGTCACATTTTAGGAGTGGCATGCACTTGACTAGAATTACTACTAGTATTCTAAATGCTGTCAAGAAAGTCATTAGTATGTGTTTTGTTCTTTGCAAAATTCTGTTCTGCATTCTAGTTTGCAGAGAAATGTAAATGCATTTTTCTCTCTCCTTTTGTAAATTCAGATAAAAAACTATAATTGGGATAGATTTAGTAATGAGTAAACAGTAGCCAAACATTGCCAAGGGTTATGCTTGTTGTCAAGAAAGCTTGCTTCTGGATTTCAAGCTCCCTCCAACATATATATATTACTGGTATATATTAAATATACATTAAATCAGATATATATTTAGCATTCATGTTTTACACACACACACACACACACACACACACACACACACACATTTGTTTTCTTAAGTTTTCGCGGGTACTTACATGTATGGTATTCAGCTTTGTTCGGGTATTTTCCCAAGTCATTATAGTTGTGCTTTTAAAGTTGTAGCAACGTTTCGGCAGAATCTCATCTGCCATCATCAGGCTTCTGTATTGTGTTCGTCTGAATAACATACATGTAAGTTGAGTAAGTTGAGCTGAATAACGTACATGTAAGTACCCGCGAAAACTTAAGAATATATATATATATATATATATATATGTATATGTATATGTATATGTATATGTATATGTATATGTATATATGTATATATGTATATATGTATATATGTATATATGTATATATGTATATATGTATATATGTATATATGTATATATGTATATATGTATATATATATTAAGGCATTCAGCTTTGTTAGGTATTTTCCCACGTCATTGTAGTTATGCTTTTAAAGTTGTAGCAGCGTTTGGCGAGAATCTCATCTGCCATCATCATCCGCCTGATGATGGCAGATGAGATTCTGCAACATTGCTACAACTTTAAGCACAACTACAATGACGTGGGAAAATACCGAACAAAGCTGAGTGCCATACATGTAAGTACCAAAAACTTAAGTATATATATATATATATATATATATATATATATATATATATATATATATATATATATATATATATATATATATATATATATATATATATATGTTCGAGGTTAGTTATTTTTCCACGTCATTGTAGTTCTTTTAAAGTTGTAGCACGTTTCAGCAGAATCTCATCTGCCATCATCAGGCTCTGTTCGTCTGTGGGTCAGACTTTTACAGTGGTTTCAGATTTAAATTTGGGGCAGCCTATTGCTGTGCCAGAATGGTTTTTCTTCATCCTGATTGGTTGGGAATCTTGGTCTGTGTTTATTGTTCTTGGAGTTTGCTGTGAACAATAAACACAGACCAAGATCCCAACCAATCAGGATGAAGAAAAACCATTCTGGCACAGCAATAGGCTGCAAATTAAATCTGAAACCACTGTAAAATCTGACCACAGAGGACACAATCAGAAGCCTGATGATGGCAGATGAGATTCTGCTGAACTGCTACCTTTAAAAGAACTACAATGACGTGAAATACCGAACCAAGCCGACACCATACATATAAGTACCCAAAACTTAAGAAAACAAATATATATATATATATATATATATATATATATATATATATATATATATATATATATATACATATACATATACATATACATATACATATACATATACATATACATACATACATACATACATACATACATACATACATATATATATATTGAAACGTGATTTTTGGCATAATAAACACCGGGCCAGTGCAATACACTCCATTTCAAGAAAGATCTACCAAATGGACCGAATTCTCAATTTCTGGATGTCTTTCTGCTTGAGGATACAGTGTAGATCAGTTGTCTATTACTGGGAGCTGATTAATTAATTGACTCCTGCAAAATAGCTCCTGTTACTACTGGCATCAGACAAGCCCTGAAGGACTGAGCATATCTTTGCATTTGAAAGGCCAGTTTTAATCTTTAGTATCTTCAGATAAACACTGGGAAATTCCCCTATTAAAAGCTCATGAGAGACATTGCAAGCTACCTGTGCTGCAGGAAACACAGAACTCTATTGGGTGATTTGTTTCACTGGCCAAAAATGCAAGAAGTCATCTATGATTTTTTGTCAAGAGATCATATATGATTTTGGCATAAGCTTTTATTCACAGAGGAAACATATTCTGGAAAACCTCCCATATGCTGTATTTATTTGCAGGAAGAGAAGTTTGTGGCATCATGCCATAATTTCAGGAATCAGTTTTATTATGGCAATAATCTTTTTCCTCTCTGTAAACTCTTTTCATTTTGTAAACCGTGTTCCCTCGGGGGAGATTACTCTTGTCACCATAATGTAGAATTGCAGTTATTGGCAGCTGCTACAAATAATTATAATCAGTTCTTATCCCATAAGACATGATCCCAACATCCCAAACCAATCAGGGCATAGGGATATACTTTTGAAACCGTACCTAAAACTGGTCTATAATCTTAGATCAAAAATCATCTACTCTGGGATAAATCCAGAAAGCAAAATGTCTTTCAGTTTGATATCTTCATTTCCAGTTCTTGAGAGGTTTTTTTTTTTAAAAAAAAATAGCTATGATAAAAATATGTCAAAAATATAGGGAAAAATCTCTTGAGTATTTATCTGATCATGATGTTCTACATCATCTGCCTTTCTACTTCATACTTTTGGGGAGCCATGTTGGCAGCAAAAGGAATAAAGAGGTTTAAATAATTGGTGAGTGAAAGGAGGACATTTTCTAAATTAACTGCCCTTGTTATTTTTTATCTTTTTCACCTGCAGAACTTTTACTGGAGTTCTGCAAGAAAAGCTGGAAGGAAAGGAACAGACTTTGGAGACATTTGTACAGAAGAATCAATAGGGACAAACTGAAATAAATTAAATCCCAGGGATTTGGTCTCCTCTATGAGGACAAACAAACACCTTGGCAGGAGGCAAGGGTAGACAATTTCTGTATGACTGCTAAAAGCTCTAAGTTGACCTGCCTGTGAAGTCCATGTTACTCAGGTTCAAAGAGTTTTGTCTTACAGCATCCATTTTCTATTTCAGTTCTTTCTTTACATGATCTTCATAAATAGAAATGTAAAGTATGTACCTTCTAGATTTTTTGAAAAAAAAATCCCAATTGTCCCCATCACTATGCTTCCAGTGCCTGTAGGAATTATGATTTATAGAAATGACATTCTATATGCAGCGCATATGGGTATATCTTTACATTTAAATTGGGTAATTTGTATTCCCTAGGAGTCCTAGCTGCTAATTTTGTACTAGTTTCTTATAAAAAAACTCAAAAGCAAAATCAAGTGAATAGAAAAACTTTTTCACAATAATTTATATTTTACAATATTATTTAGAGAAAACTATCACTGATAAACTGCCTTCTATTTCAATTGTAAATATCGATGCAGTCACTACATACTGTTTAAATCTATCTTCCTGCTGAAATACTTTATCCACTTTGCTCAATGTAACCTCTCTAATCATATACCCTCCATGTGCGAGCATAAACCATAAAAGGAGCCTTGGGGGAGCAGGCTAAAGACTCATCTAGTCCACATCTGTCTCATATAGAAGCCAGTGAGACACATTTGAGAAGCTTACTAACATGGCAAAGTGGGTCACTATTTCAGCTGGAATTTAAAGTGTAGTGCCTGTGATCCAGGGACTGGTATATGCTGTCAATTAGGTCTGTACCCCATTAATCTGCATCTCATAATCTTTAGCCAGCACATATGTTACTGAATAAGCTTTCTAGAAATAAAGTAAGTTTCAAGCTCTTTGTGATTACATGAATAACATCATGTTGTTACCTTGGTAATAACACAAATTTAGTTTGCTGCCTCCTCCTGGTGTTTTTTTTTAATGTATTCATTTATTTGTAAGTCTAATTTGCAACTCTTAGATTTTTTGGGGTGCTC
This sequence comes from Notechis scutatus, assembly GCF_049901735.1. Taxonomy (NCBI): domain Eukaryota; kingdom Metazoa; phylum Chordata; class Lepidosauria; order Squamata; family Elapidae; genus Notechis; species Notechis scutatus. The sequence continues at coordinate 166,704,142 of NC_142011.1, forward strand.
CCATCCAAATATTAACCAGATTTGACCCTGCTTAGCTTTTTTGAGATCAACCAGTATCAGCTAAGTGCTGCCACCTGCTGTGATATCTAAAAAAAGGTTTGGTAACACAAAGAGTTGAATTTGAAGTAAGATACAAAAGCAAAATAGCTGCTGGGTTTTTTGCACAATTGTTTCCAGAAGAGATTTCTAAGTAGCTAAGAGGAATAACTAGATACAATAAAACTTACTTTGCTTGTTTTATCAGATCTGTCCATTTTTATACTTTGGCCACATTTGAGTATGGATCAATAGTCAACATCCCATATCATTTGAAGACAATAGCAAAACCTACAAGAAACAGGTAGCTCTATTAACTGGGGCTGCAGTTATTTTTATTGCCATATTTTTGTAACATAAAATTTATTTTTAATTACTATATTTTAATTTGCTAGAAATATGAACTTTTGCTAGTCAATATGTTCAATGTTTCAAAAAGAAAGGAAAAGATTGAAGAAAGATAGACAAAGAAGAGCAGGAAGAAGATGGATTTAAGACAAACATTTGGAACAAAAAGCTGGTCCTTTTGCCACTTGTTTTTAATGCATAACCATAATTTCAAGTCATGTCTTGAAAAAATGTAACGTGTACATATGGGGAAGGCTGTTCAAAGCATTAATAACTCAAAGGAACAAAAAGATAACTTTAGTGGTCCCATTGCAGTCTGATGGGATGGAAGGGTTTGGTCTTAGTGCCCCAAAATATAATTCTTATTTCATTCTTGGAGCACTGTAATTGCCAAGTGTCACTGGGAGTTGGGCATCATATGCATTTAATTAATTAATAATACTATAGTAATACAAATTACTATAGTAATTTGTAATAGGCTTCATACAAAAGGCTTCTCTAGTAAAGCTCTGATGCCAAAGTTTCTTTTTAATCCTGCCTTTTTAAATATATAAAACAAGGAAGGGAACACATATTCCTTTTACTCTTCTTTTCCGCACAATAACCCAGTGAGGTGAATGAGCTGAGAGAGAGTGACTGGCCTAAAGTCACCCAGACAGCTTCTATGCTTAAGGATGTCTTCTTTGCTCATATCCTGCCCCCAAAATCTGATCTGGAAGATTTTTGAACCTCAACTAACATTGAAAAGTGTGTGATCATTCTGCCTATGGTCTCCATTCTATGGACAGTTGGCCAGTATTGGATCTCAGCCATGGTTATTTTTTTGTGGCTGCTGGAAGCTGTGCTTCTAGGCAAGGGATAGAATATATTTGATCCTCCAATTATGGCCGAACTACACGACTCTCTGCATCCATTACTCTTGGCCATGGAGGCTAGGGACAATGGAGAGATGAAATCAACCCTTTGTTCCTGCTTCTCCCCAAACATAAACTCTGTTGTTGTTGCATGGTATATAGACAGGGTCTCTCCTTGTTCTAGGCTAATTGGTGCTTGGAGTTGCAGATTCCTTTCCTGGTTGTAGCTGTACCATTTAATCCTTTGTCACTTACATAACTAAAATAGATCCCAGCAGTGTCACTTGCTGATGTTTCACTGTTACAATTCTCATTCGTGCATTTTAAATCATGCTCTTATGAGCCAGAAAATAAGTGAAATCGTGAAGCTGCTCTCACAGAATAGATGCTTCTCATGTGTTAAATCTTCCTAGATCACATTGCCAGTGCTAAAGCATTCTGGTTTGATTAAGGAAGGACTAACATTTTTGGATGTTACTAATATTTTCACAGATATGCACCTCGATTAAATCAACATAATTTACACTGATGTAATTATGCACACAACTGACTTTTTAGTGCAACTTTTTATTACAAAGTATGTACTTTCATATTTGGCATTTGATTCTTTTTTTAAACAAAAAAAGAGAAGTGCTTTGCTAGTTAGCCAAAGGATGTGGATTATTCTGACTTGCTTGATTAAAAAAGGCATTGAATCAAAATGAAAGTCTATTCAATCAGCTAGACACCATGCTTTCTATTCAAATTGCCATAAGTACAATTTTGCTGTTAATTCTCTCATAGTCTGTGGACAGCCATAGAAGGTGAGAAAGGATCAGGCAGGAGTTCATGCAGGATATCTCTGTGTGTTTGTGTGTGCGTACATGTGTGTGTGTGTGTGTGTGAGAGAGAGAGAGAGAGACAGAGACAGAGACAGAGACAGAGAGACAGAGACAGAGAGACAGAGAAAGCTTCTCTGCTTACACTGAAGCAGATCTTATTAATTTCAAGAGGATGTTGTCTGTTTTAACAGGTTTAAAATCTGGGAAGTAGGATCCTTTATCCTTAATGGAATGTGCTAAATTTGCCTTTATGGCAAAAAGGAGAAACCTGAGGCAATGAGACTTTCTGGCAATCCTACCATGCAGCCTCTTAAATGATTATCTAAAGCTTCCCCCCTTTTTTCTAATTTAGCCTAATTTCTACAAAGTGTCACAGCCCAGTGAACCACTGAAAGCGAACCAGTTCACTGAACTGAACTGGATGGAACAGATGGAATTCCACCCTTCCTCTGCTTGAGAGACTCTGTGAACAATGCAAAGTCTTTTAAAACCTCTTCCTCTGAGCCTGCTACTTAGAACAAATACTTAGTTTAGTCTGAAGTCATAAAGCCAGCAAAATATATATATATATATATTTAAATCTTATACAAGTTAGCTTGGAAACAGTAAACCAACTAAAATTTTTATCTTCTTTTAGCTTTTCTCTCTGTCTTTTTTTTCCACCAGGAAGAGAATAGTGAAAACCAGGCTTTTATCTTCTACTTTTGTTTCAATAGTACCATCTAAACCAGTTTTTCAGACATTTCTATTTAAATATACATATATTTACACACTGGGTGTGTGCATATGTGTGTGTTTCTGTGAACAGATATTCCCATTTCTTTAATATGGAAATCCAGTGAGAAATGTGGCTTCAGCATTGTGGCTACTTTGATGACTGCTTCTTTAAACTCCCCCCCCCCCCCATTCTGTGCATAATAAACGCATAATACTGCACAGGTATGCATGGTCTTGCTTCTCTTCTCCCCCCTCCAACTCCTCCAACCAAGAACACACATTTTCCAACCTATTTGTGAGTTAAGCTTCATGGAAATTTGGATCGTTATCATGAGGCTGTAATTTCTACAGGGTTTCATGAGTCTGTGGGCAAAATGAAAGCCAGCTCCTCCAACCTTTTTTTACAGGAAAGCCCACTAGTGTGTGCAAGCTCCAACAGGCCATATAAATTGGTTGTGCAGCATCTCTACAGATAAACGACTTGGCTGGAAGGTTGGAACAAGTTGGAAGGAGGAAAAACCTTTAACCAGCCTCTAAGGTTTTCAAGGAGTGGTGTCATGAATTCACATATCAAGGTTTAATTTTTGATAAATAAATGTGTGCACATCCGCTCAGAGCAGCTGCAATACAATGTTATACCCAGCCCGAAGCTGCTGTTATCACTGCATAGATCTCCCTCAGGAACTAACTAATTTTTTGTTAGTTTGTTTTGCTTGGCTGGTTCTGTAAAACAGCATGGACCTTGCCAGAAGGCTGTGAAATTCTAAAGTTGCTTTCTTCCATTCCTCTATTCAAAGTATGCATGGTATTCCCTCTGATGCCATCACACCCTTAATGGCATAGCGGAAGCTGAGCTTCGGGCAGAGGTATATAACTTCAGACACAATAGTCACATGTCATTTTTAATATAATAGAAGAGGGAAAGTGTACTTCTATCACATTAAATCATACATTATCATCATCATCATCATCATTATCTTTTATTCATTAAACATGAAACTCGGTCAACTGGACATTTAAAAATGTATCACAAATGTTGTTGTTGTTATTATTATTTTGATGTGATATAGTAATCATGTTAATTTCATTTTAATAAATCAAACTTAACTTTAGTCCTGATCCTAGCCACTTCTTCCTCTTGGCCCTGTTTACTTTTTGGGATGTAGTACTTGATATAATTTCCAAAGGTCAAAGGTAAAGCTTTACCAGGAGAAATAAATGAACTACACCAAGATTTTGGAATAATAGATGGTGTATGAAAGCATCCTTACAGGGAAACAGGGGTGGGATTCTACTGGTTCTCACCTATTCGCTAGAACCGGTTGTTAACTTTCTAAGCAGTTCGGAGAACCAGTTGTTGGAAGAAATCTCCTTTTGTTTTTTTTCTACCCTTCTTACATTCTTGGCAGTATTGCTAGACTTACTGTATCCGAGGGAGGTTTTTTTTTCCTTTGCTGGTACTTTCTTAAAGGGGAAGGGTTGTTTTAAGCTTTTTACACTGCTGTTGGGAGGAAATACTCCCCTGTTGGAGTTAGCACTTTGAAGAAATAATTGAATAACGAAGCAGAGTTGTCAGAAAGAAGCTTTTAATGATAAGGAACCAAGATGAGTGACATTCAGCAAGGCTTCTTGGCTAGCTAGAAAAATTGACATTCAAACATGAGTTTACATACCCTTTTTGAGTTTTGGTCTAAAACTGGTGGCCATTCAAAGTTACAATGGCACTGAAAAAAGTAACCTACGGCCATTTTTCTCACTTATGACTGTTGCAGCATCCCCACAGTCATGAGAGGCCAGGTGAGGAGAAGCACCCCTTGATGTTAGTGACGTTGAGTTGGCCACGCCCACCCAGTCAAATGACCAGCAAGCCACACCCACCAACTAAGCCACGCCCACAGAACCGGTTGTTAAAAGATTTGAATCCCACCCCTGCAGGGAAGTCAAATATGTTAAGAGACAGTCACAGTTACACTCATGTAATTGAAATTCCCCCTTTTATCAGTATTCTACCATTTGACCCACCCTATAAAGGCTTTTGATTCTATGCACTGACCAGAGCTTAAGAAAGAGAAATTATTTCTAATTATTTCAAAATATAGCACTACTTCACAAAACACAGTTTCAGTTTCAGCTAAGCAGACTAAAAAACAATAGAAATTAGAACTTATTAGAAATAAACTTGATCCAACACTGTCTGGTATCAATTTTGATAGATTTGTGTGTATAAACCAATTGTTTTGTTGTGGGTATTGTTACTCTGTAAGATAGTGTTAATATGGAGAGTATTCCAAAGCAGTTCTCACATTTAAAATCTGAAAAGTAGTTTCAAGCTTATATACATCAAGCGAATCTGATTGTATTGTACAATTTGGCTTTAAGCTACTCACCTCTACTTAATAAAAAAAGTTTTATGAAATATGAAAGTTTGACCATTCCTACAATACAGGTGGTCTCAGACAAACACCACTTTTCATAATTTGTAGCATTGTAGCATATAAGGGCATGTAAATTAATTAGAATACAAATTACAGGCATAACTACCGTGCTCTGTTGTTCCAACCAGCAGCTGCCCTGGTTGAAAGTATATAGAAAGAGGTCCATTTTAGTCAGCAAATATGTGACTTGGCAACTAAAAGGTGGAGAAAATTCTAGTGTGCATTGCAAGAACATTATTAAGATGGATCCATTCATCACACTGAACCTTAAATCCTTATTTTTAAAAAAAATAAATCCCACAATTCCTCAGTTCATATGCCCAAGTAAATATATAAACCATATCAAACCAAGCCCCCAAATAGAAAGAAAGTCTAAATCCATAAACCAGGTGCAGACGGTGCAAAACAATGGCCGTAAGCCATAATCCAGAATCAGATCTGCAAAGCCAGGTATATAAATCCAAAGGCTGAAATGCAAGTCAATGTACACGAGTCAAGGTTTCCAAAAATGGGGAGTGTGTGCCGAGACAAATAGTTGTTCCTGATGAATGCACTCTCCACCCAACTTCTGATGAAATCACCCTGAGCCAGGTGTTCCTTATGAGGAGGGCAAAGCTCTTTGCAAGCAGCTTCCGCTCCACTCTCTGTGCCCCATTCTCTGATTGGGTAGGGGAGGCAGCTATTCCTCGTCGGAGGGGATCTGTTGTCTCTCATTGCCACTGCACGTCTGCAACCAAACCTCCCCTGTGTTCATGAAGGCAGGCAATTCCCTGTCCAGTTAACCACTTCCTGTAATGCCAGAGATACCTGGGGCAGCATCGTCTTCAGCCTCTGGACACTCCAGATGTTCCAGAAGAGATGTGCCATCCCTGTAAGATGGTGCCAGTTCTGACTCCTCCTCCTCTGAAACGGGATCCAACAGGGCCATGATAGGTGTATTATAAATCCAGTCAGAAGCTGTGTAATTGCTGTAAACATTTGCTACCATCTAGACAAAGAAGGTGTTAAGATTGAAGGACAGCTGACACACCAGATCCATTTTGCACTTGTTTCTGTGCCATTTTCCCATTTGTTTTACTTTCATATAAGCCCATTGGTCAAAATATAATGAGAACAACTGTGCCAAGGTGAGAAACATTAACTCTTTTGTCCATAATGTTCTCCTAAAACTGGGATTCTGAGAATAATGAACTTTTAGGTTATGCAAAGCACTTGAAAAGAAATGCTTTATAAAAACAGGATAGCAGGAGCAAAGCTGCTAGGGATCTTTGGATCTGGTGCAATTGTATTTAGAGGCTGTCCCCAGTTCTCTGCAAACATGTGCAAATACAAACTGTGCTCAAATGGTCTTACAGTCATACACAACTTTCGAAGCAGCTGAAGGCCATGGGTATTTTACTGCTATGGAGAGAGGTGCTTTGTCTGTGCTGATATGGATTTGGAAGCACATTTTCAAATGATTTCTATACTAGGGAGTTGATAATATAAGGCATGTAATGGTAATGGTAAATTAATTTGAAGAATGAAACTAGGACAAAATTAAGGCCTTTTAATTTATGATCCCAGGGCTGAATATTCTACAATGGCTTTTTTCCCTAAAACAGCCATGTCCACAGGGTGCAATGGGGGAGAGAAAGACATGGTGGCTGAGACTATGCAATTAAAGCCTTGCCCTTTTTTTTACATGTATCACATGTTTGAAAGGTATGGGATTCAGTCACCTGGCTACAACTGCCATGGTGACTTGTCTGTCCCACCTGTTTCAATCTTCCATGAAAACCAGTCACTATATGGATGAGGTAGAGTGTGGTCTCTGATTGAAAAGTGCAAATGAAAAGCCAACTGAATATGCCTTAGTGGACAAAGTGTGATTTTGTGCTGATCATCCTTAAATTATAACACTTTGCAGTAAGGCCCTTTAAAAATCTAATTAGCAAAAGAGAAAAAAAAGGTATGTACTATCTATCAATCAATATGCACCTCATTATTTTTGGTGTCTTGAGTGTTTATATTCTAAAATGGAGTATATTCCCTTATTTTAGAAAGATTTATATTATAAATGCAAATCAAAAAGGCCACTGATCTTTAGCTGGGATAAAGATTTTAATTCCAGGTAATTAAGCATCTGCTGTTAAAGGAGGCTTTGGTATTGTCAGCATTGCAGTCCAGCAGGGGAAGATCAAATCCTGTTGTCCGCCCATTCTTATAATGGATGAAATCACAATAATTGTACTGCTTCTCAAATACTAGAGATTTGGGGGCCCTTTGAATGCAACATTTGGTCTTCACAGGATGATTCTTCAAACACATATACATGGAAACATTATATCAGAATTAACAGTCCATGTAATTTTTCTAGGGATGAAGCTATAATTAGGCCCTGTCAGAAATCTATGTACATTATGTCAGCATTGGCCCTTCCTTATCCAACAGATTATTGATGTAACTCTTGGGGATATTTCAGAGTGGAATTATGATTCTGAGGCCAACGATCCTCATTAAGGGTTTTTTGTTTTTTTTGGTGTGTAATACCAAACATTTCATGAATTGTAGGGAAAGTCTGGAGCTAAATTTGACTGCTGAAGCCATTAGCAACTCAGAGAAAAACTGAGATGAAGGCTGTAGAAACATAAACATACACAGGACAGAATTTTCCTCCTAATACTCAGCAGTGCATTTCAAGCCTGCCAGCTAGATAACACATTCCTGAGGGGGTATGATCTACTGGTTAGTGAAGCATACTTAGCATCCCCCAGCCGCCCCATTTTCTGGCTAGGGAACATGCTGGAGTTGGCAACAAGCACCAGCCAAGGGCACACAACTAACCCCCTCCTGAAGCTGTAACAAGCTGCTGCTTTCTCCATCAACCCTTTTCCATCTACTGTGGTCTTGCTTGACACCAGGCCCTGCATCCCATTTATCTCCTTCCTTTTTTTCCCTGACACACATGAGATGGGAAGATTCAGATAATTCAACCAAAATATGGGAGATATTTTACACTAAAGACTTACTTTGTTCCTCTGGGAAGGAGATATCAGATGGGCCCCATGTTTGCTTCACTACAGACAAGGTTTTGCAGGGCAGCTGTGGAGAGGGAAAAACTTTTATTTCTTGGCTGGCGCATAAAGAATAAGGGTCTGTTTTTAAACAAACCCTTATTGTACAAAAGCACAGTGAACTCTAAAAACTGATTCAACTAAGCCATGGTATGCTTAACTATCATCTTTTCAAAAAAAAAAAATGACAATCATACAACACATGAAATCAAGCATTATAGCATAGCATAATGTATACATCCAACTTAAATTTGTTCATCTGACATTTCCTTAATGAACTTTTTTTTTTTTTGGCAAAATGTGTTAAGGTGTGAGATTAGGACCAGGGAGGCTCAGATTCAAGTCCACCTAAACTTTGCCCATGGAAACTCACTGGGAGCTTTCGGGCCTCTCTTTGTCAGTCCAACGAGTCTGAAAAGATAGTTATTGTGGGAAAACCTTCAAAGAATCAGTTTTGTGTCTGCTGCTATGAGTTCCTGGAGGAAAGGCAAGGTATAAATATCTAGTGATTAAATAAAGTGAAAACAAACCAAGAAAATGACCACGGAGTAATATGAGTTAAGTATTGAGAATTAAGAGTTTAAGTATTCACATTTTCTATTATGGACTAGAATCAAGCCATCCTTCACTCTCATTTTCATAGGAAAATGATAAGGACGTGATAAAAAAAGATTATTGGGCTGGGATAAGAACTGAATATATTTCTGGCATCTGAAAATATTATAATATTATTATAATAATGAATGCAGCAGAATGAGGTTTTAAATTAACATAATAAAGAGATAACTTATTTAGAAAAACATACCCAGTTTACCAGATTTGGACTTCACAATCTGGTTTCTTGGTAGCAGCAAAGCTATGCAGAAAACTCTAATTCTTTGCTGACATTTATCAGGCATTCAGATATTTGCAAACCAAATCTGGTAGACTTAACCTTCTCTGAAATATTTGTACTTGGATAATTAAATTTATAAGAGTTATAGAATTATATAGCCAGGTAGTGTATTATTAAGACATTAGGCCAGAAACCGAGAGACTTTGGGATCTATCTAGCCTTTTAGGAATGAAGCCAGTTGAGTGACCTTGGGCCAGTTACTTTCGCTCAGCCTAAAAATGCAGTGACAAACCATTTTTGAAAACCTTGCCAAGAAAATTGCAGGGACCTACTGAGGTAATTGCCAGGAATCAAAAATTGACCTGGGTGCCACAACAAGAAAAGCTGCTCTCTTGCTGCTTAATGATAGTAAAAGATGAAAACAGTCCTAAAAGAATAAAAACATGGCTGTGTTAGCCATCTTCGATTCCGGCCTTATTTCTCATTCTCACTGACTATGTGCCCAGCATGATGAGACAGGATCAGGCTTGTCTAGGAGCAAAACACGCTTATGGAACAGGTGTCAAGCTCACCACGTCACATTCCCGTCATGTGACATTTCGTGATGTTTCTCCCACTCGCAGAGCTGGGGTGGCCATGGCCTGCATGTGACACATCTGGCTCACGGGCCGCCAGTTTGACATCCCTGCATGGCATAAAATCTGCCTATTCCTATTCTACCCTTTCCTTATTTCCTTCAGCAGAGATACATAAATGTTAACATATCAAAAAGAGCTTCTGAAGAGAAGTAAGGAGCTTCAGACTTTGAGGCAACATTTTCTGGAAAAAGTATGGAGCTGTTACCTGACCAATGGGCAACTAGGATCATACTAGCAACTAAGAGAGAATTGTTAAGCTTTTAGCTGTTACAATGCAGTGGGCAGAAGTCAAAATAAACGGAAGTCCTCATTCAACCGAGTCATTTTCTGTGTGATGGATGTATATATTACAGATCCACATATTGATTCCTCTTCAGAAGATCTGATGATCTGCAGGAAGTTTCTAGTTTTATCCAGGCCAGCCAAAAGAGGTTTCTGAATTTCCTTAATCACCACATTAACTTAAGAAACTGAGCACTGTAGGCTGCTCTGAGTTTGTCATGGGGAAAGATACAAGTGCTTTAAACAGTCTCAAACTAGTGCTATGTTTGCATTCCCACATGTATCTTTAATATATGGGGTAACATGGCTTTAGTTTTGATAGAAGCATGATTTATAGATTGTTGTTTTTTAATATTCTCATAATATTTTCCCATAATATTTTTAATTCATTTTGATTCTGCCACATTTATTTGTGTCTCGAGGGCATTTGTCCTTTGAATAACAATACCTGCATTACATTTTCCTGGGACTGCTGCTTTCACTTTCTTATTATTTCAACCTTGATTAAAACTAAAGAGAATAGAAATGTCACAGGCTTTCTATTTTTAAACTAATGCATACTTTTTCCTTTTTACAGCCCACAAACAGTTGGTTCCTATCAACTTTCTCCAACTCATTCCAGACAGAGTGCTGTATTTTGATAACCATTCACATACAAATATTCTCAGAAGTGTTTCCAATCTGGTGATATTATGATAACATAGCCCTAAGGGTTTATTAGCATCATGCTATTCATTTCACCTACTTTCATTTCCTTGGATGAAGTCCAGAATAGCCTCTAGTCCTGTTGATTACTCTTCAAACAGAAGAAATAGCCCAGTATTACATTTAGAAACACGCATCCCATTTCTAATGACTGTATTGCTGCTATACCCATCAATGACAGGGTAATTGAAATTCCACTACAGTCACTGCTCTCTGTATCTTTGCAAGTTATTTTTCAGAGCTATCTGTTTTTTTCTCTTTTCTGCTTTGTTTTATTTTTATTTTAATCTACCATTTTGTCCTAAGCCTTCCCAGTCCATGTAATTTTTCTCCCTAATTGTTTTATGCTAGTGTTGCTCCCTTGGTTTTCCTTTAGTGGTATTTTTGTGTTGACCTAACAGAAGAGCACTATTATGAATCTTGTGTAACTTCTTGCTTGTCCCGCTTTCCCACCCATTCCTGAAGATGAGCATTTGTTGCATTCCATTATGATTTGCAAAAAGTTTGGTTCCATTGTTTCCCCTGAACTTCCTTGCCATATTTTCACTTAACTGGCTCTCCTCAGATGTTTTACTTCAACTTCACTCCTATTTGTCAGTTCTCTTTCTGCCTAAATTCAGTAGAGCAAATCATACTCATAACCTTTAAGCCCTTTATCTATATAACCCTGTTTCTTTCTGATAGATGAAGACTTCCCTTGTTCCTTTGATTTTGGAGAATGAGCTAACCAAGACATGCTATATTTCTAATCTCATAATGCTTCTGTTTGCCATTTTTAAATAGGTTACTAGTTTCAGAAAATACATCCAAATAAATCAATGGTTGACTGTGAGATAATGTTCAAAGGAGGTTAGTTATGGTCTGAATGAATCAGATCTGTTGTTCTTTGAAAGACATTTCATCAGGTATACTTTTGAGGGCTCCTCAACATGTCTGTCTCTCCCCCCTCATCCGCCCACACCCCACCCACCCCCTTCCATCATGTCAATGAAGAGACACTGTGGTCTAAGAGGATCAGGTCAAAACAGGGCATTATAAGGAAAAAAATTTCCATGTCAGTTCCAGAATATCATTATATATTTCTCTTCCATTGGCAGTGCTGACTTTACTCCTGTATATCAGAGCAATATAACACATTTAGTACCATAGTACATTTCCTGTGACTTGGTTTGATCCAAGACAGTTTTATTCTTAGAAATAGTCTGTTTTAAAAGTAGCAGTACACAAATTCGACTTGGGAATTGACTGGCCATCACCATTGTATTTACCCAACATATCATTTTGCTGAAAAATAGTTTTTCAACCTATTTTAGATTTTTAAAATGTAGGGATTTTAAGCCAATTTCCTTTTCAGATTTTACATATTTTACTAGCTAAACAGACTATTGGGGAACTCATTGTTCTTGGCAGTGTTATGGGGATCATATTTTCAGGCAAGTTACTCTTTTTGAACTATTTCTTTGATTTATAGGGTACATGCAGATTTTAGAAGGCCAGAAGAAAGCCTTTTAAAGTATAATTAGGCTGTCTTCCCTGAGTCATATTTGAAATGCCAACTTATTATAGAAACTCTGGCAAACAATGTTGGGGGCTTTTGATATCCTCAATTATTTTAGGCAATTTATTTAAAAGCTTGAAATCAATTTCTTTTCTTCCTCAAGTACACTCTTAAGCAGCAATTTTCAATTTGGTAGCTCCCCACTGTTTAATGTGTTCCCGTGCCCTACTTTATAGAGGACAGTTCTCTATTTGTAGGACTGCACAGCCCTAACCTAGTTTAAAGATGAGAAACCAGAATGGTGACTTTGAAATTGCCCAACCACATTTAGCATCTGGATAGCAGAACGAACAGAAGAGGTCATCTGGTTATTGTCTTCCCTATTATGCTGAGAGGTATTTTATTTTTTAATTATGGTAATTATGTATAGATTTGAATCTATGCCTACACATTAGAATATGTACTTCCCATTTTGATGATGTTTTTTCTTATTTAAAATAATGGCCATCATATCATCATTATGAGGTTGTTTCATGGTGAATATTATTCTATCAGTCCATCCATCCATCCATCCATCCATCCATCTATAGCATGTTAATATTGTGGTTCAAATATATAGCTAAAACAATAACAGTTCAAAATAAATTAAATTAACAATTGTTCTTTCTTGATGTGCTTGCAGATTCCCCTCTGTTTTGGTCCTATTTTTTTCCTTTCTGAGGCCAAATACATATAGTGTGTGTGTGTGTGTGTGTGTGTGTAAGTTCACATGATACTTTAAGCAGATTTAGCATTATCTTTGAGTAAGATGCAGACAACAAAGTTAAAATGTATGCTGTTATCTAATTGTTTTCACATTCTGCAAAAGCCAGTAGCTAGCTATGAGATGGTCTTTCACTTGAAGCAAAGCTAAGTCCATCATTTCAAAATAAAAGCCATGGTTTGTCCTCAACCACAAAGGAGTTTTGCCAATGCTTTCATTTTGGCTTCAGATGGATTTTCAGACATTTGGACCAAAACTCTTGTGCTGTGTGTTTTTAAAGAAGGCCCCCCTGGTTTGAGCTGTCAAATTAGGTTGCAGGTAGCCTGTGTTGTGCATTTCACTGGCCTGACAGAAACTGCAGGATCTACAAAGCTATTTTCGTTAATACTGTCAAAATGGTTGGTTGCTTAGAAATGTCTCAGATGCTGCACCATAGAGAAGAAAGTCCATAAATACCGTATATCAGCCTGCAGCCTAAATAAGCATGCTAGCTGAATATTATGGAAACTATAGTTCAGTGCAGCTGTAGACAGAATAAGTTTGAAAAGAAAATTATTTTTTCAGTTGGGATATAATTTTTATTAATAATTTTTATGAAAATAACAATAATATAAGTTTAGAAAGAGGAAGTAAAGTATTAAGTGGAAAAAATGCAAAAAAAAAAAAAAAAAGAGAGAGAGAGAGAGAGAGAGAAAAAGAGAAAGAAAAAGTTATAAAGCAGCATCCAGTCATATTTTACAGTCTCTCTCTAAAGTTACCACCTAATTTCCTTTCCATAGTCTAGCTGAAAAATTCCTTTATATGAACTTTTTAAATTTTTCCCCTTTCCTTATAGCTCCTTGCCTGCTAATTAGGCCCAGTGTCTTGGCTCAATCCTGTTCTCATCCAATATTGCATTCTCCAAAATTTAAATACAGTTCCTGGCCCAGGACAAGATTAAAAAGCAAACTATTTAGGCAGATTGTGCTTTAGCAACATAAATGAATTACTTTCCTCGCTTGTGAAGGAACAAGAACAATTACAACAGTCCTCTATTTTGGCAAATGCTTTCCCAACTACATTGGTATTGTACATAATCTTGCATTTAGGAATAACCCATTCCGTGGTGCAGTCTACTGTTTATTTCAGTGTCTGTCTTTGGCCCAGGGTTAAAACTATTGGAGGTCCAGATGACATCTGGCTTCTCCGCTCTAAGAGAATATTGGCTGCAGTGTTTATCAGTGCATTATTCATCAAACTGATGATGCAAAGTATAACATGCTGTCTGTAACTCAGCCTACAAGTGGAAAGAAGTTGGCAGAAATGCCCAGTTTTCTGTGAGCAGCATGTAATCAATAGTCTGGGTGCTTGTTCACTTTATGTTGATGACTATTCCCTCTGGTATGCCTTTGTATATTTGGGGGGATCACTTTCTTCCCAGCTGTGCTGCTTTTTAACTCTGTTCTTGGTACCAGCTAAGATAGATAGAACAGAAGGGAGACAACCTTTTGTGCAGTGGGTGTCAAATCAACTTCGCTAGTTACACAAAGCATGACGATGAGAATCAGAAAGGAAACGAGGCAGGGTAGCATTTCCAGGACTGCAGATTTTCTTTCTTTTAGCAAAACAAAGATCTGAAATAAGCTCTTGATTAAATGGCCATGGTGACCCCCAGTCCTAATTTACTATGGCATCACTAGTGCTGGTGCTACATCAGTGGGACTCGCTTTGTTTACTGCCTATCAATACAGTTTAGCCTTGAAATTATTACTGCTTAGACAAAACAACATTCATACATTGAATGGCTACAAACAATCCAATAAATGGGGAATGTAGGATCTGAAACTAACATTTGGCAAATTATGCATGCAGTTGGGCAGACTGTGGATGGGGAGGGGAAGGGAAAACAGAGAGCTGGAAATTAGCTGAAGATTAAACATTTTTGGATGAAAGGTATCTTTGTGAGGATCCAATTTGATAGAGTGCTTCTGCTATCAAATGCTCTTTTACATTTTAACTAGAACAAGTACAGTAAAGAAACTCTAGTGCTCTGTTCTCATATACAAAAGAAGCTACCCTGGTATGTTTTCCTGGGATATTCCTGGCCTCATAGAAACGGGAAAGGCAGAAACAAATAGTTTACAAGAAGGCCAGCTATAATGCCTATTTCAAAAGCTGTAATGAAGTCACCTAAATTCAAAAACTATATTTTAGGGTTTGCAGGTAGTCCTTGACTTAACAAGAGTTCATTTAGTGATCGTTCAAAGTTACAACAGCACTTTAAAAAGTGGTCTTATTGCTGTTTTTCATAATTATGACCATTGCAGCATATTCATGATCTTATGATCAGAATTCAGATGATTGGCAACTAGTTCATGTGTATGCCGGTTGCAGTGTCCCAGGATCATGCAACTTTCTGGAAAGCAAAGTCAGTGGGGAAGACAAATTCACTTAGTAATGATGTTATTAGCTTAACAACTTCAACGATTCACTTAACAACTGTGGCAAGAAATGTCGTAAAATGGAGCAAAACTCACTTAACAACAATCCCACTTAGCTAGTTGAGGATTACCTGTGTTGGCTTTCCATTCTGTATATGCCAATTTTAAACATGCTGTCAAAGGTGTCCCATCATGCCTCCCATCCCCGTCCTATTGTCCTCATGTAATCATACCTATTTTCTGTATTCTTAGTAATGTTTATACTTATACCTATTATCCTGTAAGCGATTGACAAATCAAATAAATAAATAAATAAATAAATAAATAAAATAAAATAAAATAAAATAAAATAAAATAAAATAAAATAAAATAAAATAAAATAAAATAAAATAAAATAAAATAAAATAAAATAAAATAAAATAAAATAAAATAAAACTATGTAATCAGGCATTCCACATATTGCTGTTATTGTTGCAGTTAGGACTTTTTAAGGCCGAAAGACCTGAGAGGAGAATTTTTATTTGATTTTCCACCTTTCTTCTTACCGTATTTTATGACAATCTTTTCCTCTATTAAAATCAAAAATAATTCTGAATAAATAAGAAAGGCGCGTTGTCATGACTCAGCATTCATTTGTGAAATGGAGAGGTACCATCTTGACCTTCCTTTTATGTCCTAATGGGGGTCTTTCATCAGACCTCTTCAAGAAGATACTTACTGTCATTTCATTATTCAAAATATTTATATCCTACTTTTTCTTTAAAAAACTCAAAAGCTTTGACTTATTTCAAATACAGATGCAAATTTTATTCTGGTACAACTAGAAAAGAAAATGTACCAGTGGTTCTTGCTAAATAAAAGTGCAGTTCTAAGCAGAAGGCAAAATCTGATGGCTTTCAATGGGATACTTTTCTAGGATACTATATCTAGAATTGCTTTTTTTTTTTTTGCATCCTTTCCCACATACTTTCTGAAGCAGTTGTCAGGATGCATGGCTTTCTATACTGATTTCCTAGAAGAAAAGCTAAACAGTGCATTCTAATGAAAAATGTAACTGTGTGGTTCCCTAAGATGCTTAAGTTCCAAAGCAAACAATATGGATGCAATCCTCTACAAAACTGGGAAATAGCCATGAAAGCAATCCCAGATGTTTTCCTTGTTCTAATGAAACAACTTTCTCTAAAAGCAAGCTCCATTAGAAAAATAAGGCCAAAAATGGAAACATTTTCTTTTTAGAAAAACTCTCCTGTTAAAATATCATTGATTTGATGGATTCAAAGCTAAGGCCAAACTTGGGCCAATCTATTTGGCTCTCTAAACAGTGCAGTAAATGGCACCTCCACTCATCCAATATCTAAAGTAGGGACTTTCATTGGCACACGAAGAAGGCACCTCCATCAGCATCTTCCCCCAGTGCACAATAATGAATTAAATAATTTCCAATGTGCTGACCTTTTATAAGAACCAAAATCTTTTCTAATGATGGAGCTAGCCTTGGCATAATCTATAAATAATTTTTGCAAGGATAAATTTGTGCTGACACACAGTAAGAACTCAGGAGCTTGCTAATATCTGTATTTCATTTCATTTTCAGGGAGTTTGAGGGATATTTAACTAAGTAACTTTTATTGTCTGAGTACCTCTAATCATTAATTATGTTACTTTGTGGAATTCTGGAAGTTGGGGCATCTGAGGCCAGATATCCGCTGCCGCTAGTTTAGACTTAGATGCAGTTTGGTCCAATCTTGTAATGTGCATCAAGTTTTTAAATGGGAGCAAGTTGGCATACATCTACTTCCTCTCATGAACCCCATCTGAATCTCAATTACAAAGTCCAACTGTAACTGCATCCATATTGGCTGAGCACATGAAGGTCAGTTTACTTACCCAAATCTTTGTTATTGATCAGAGTATATAGTATATGCAGAATATATCTTGCATAAAGAAAGTATAGGAAAATTGTAATTGGAAAAAAAAATATCCCTCAGCTCCCTGAAAATGAAACATGAGTTTAAATATTCTGTGCAATGAAGGTAAAATGATACCAGAAAATTACTCCTGCTATGTTGTGGTAAGAGCAATTTAAATTTAATTTTTCCAGTGCCATTGCTCTTCTTTACAGATAAATGAAGACTCATTCTTTGAAAATATTGTCTAAATGTCTGAAGTTTGTGTGCAGAAATGAAATGTACAACCATTACTTTTTTAGTAGAATTAAGTCTTTCCAAAGTTACTGAAGATTTGCACCAAAAATGATTAACTTATATGCAGACATTGGACCTTATCAAAGTTGTACTTGAGTGGAGAATTAACCCTAAATTAGTATGTCAGTTGAGTTAATATTTTTAGATGCTCATACATGAACCTTAGACCAAGGATTTGATAGCTCAAAGAGCTTGTGTGACTTACAAAAGAAATTAAGAATGTCTGACTGCCAAGTATTTAAAAATAACCAACATAATTTTTCCACATAAGTTATGATTTTGTAAACATAGAATGAAGAAGGCTTAAATTAACCACGGGCGAACTTTCCCACAAAAGGACTCCATGCAAACACTCAACAGGCATATACCTTATTTATGCCGTGTAATATATTTATCCAGTATTTCCTTAAATTTAAATTACATTCCTTAAGCTAGTTTTCCCAAAGCATAGTTATCACTAATGTAGTTCTTTATATAATTATGCTTTATAAAACTTGTTGTACTGTGTTCTTTTAAATTTACATTGAACAATTTTTAAAAACAAAAATTCCTGGTGTGAGGGGAGATAAAAATGAATTGTAAATTAGATTTACTTCTCAGATTAAACAAAATGCCCATTGCTGAAGGTAATACCCAGTTGGTACAAATGATTTGGTGAGACCTTATGCATGTTAGCTGGGCTCACACATTATATATGCTTTGATCTTTAAAGTTACATTTGTTTCTTTAGCTCTTATGTGATTAAAAACCATTGTTTCTCCAAAATATCAAACTTATGTTATCCTTTAGTGTATAATACCCAGAAATAATCCCATTGAGTGCAATATTTACAGAAAAATGAGTATATGGTGCAGTCTATTTGTGTTTTGAATATTGTATAAAATCTCAAGAATTTCAACTGACCTATAAATTTCCATAGGAATAAAAATCCATTTACTGCAATTAAAATCAAGTCTAGTTAATGAGATGTTTATTCTGGTTCTTCTCATCTCCTCTTCTCTCCACTTTCATTTCCCCTCTTTTTAGAATATTTAGAACCTTTAAACAAAATTTGCTCTGAACTATGAAGATAGAATAAAAATCAAAGTTCCAAAGTGATATTGTCTTTCATTATTATGCTACCATATATTTGATGTTTTAAAGAGAAAAGGGATCTAAACCCCCAATCATGAAACAGCAGCTTGTTTTTCCATTTGTCTAATCTGAGTGATTATAACTAAATGTAACTAAATAGAAGAGATAACAGAAAATAAGGGTGCCTTGTACTTTTAAAGATGCTGTTCAATAGTTCAGAAAGGACAGGACATCCTTGGTCTCTGTATTGGCAATGGGCCATAAACTTGTTCTGTATGTGGCATATGTCTTGGAAGCATAATCAGAAGAGTACTGATTAGCTCGTCAGACTGACCTGCTCATCCCATTCGTTTCAGTTCAGTAAGCATGCTGCTGCTAAACTCAGCCATTTGGTTTCAGAGTCATGGGATCCCTGACGCAAAGGAGAACACCCTTCTCCAAAATTTACAGGGTTTAGGGCCATTACATCTGAGCACGGGCCCTGGGGCTCCAAATAAACTACAACTCCCACATCCTTAATGTGTGCTTCATTTATTATGGCTACTGAGAGATATAATGCAGCAAAATTTGGAAAGATCTGCATTATCCTATTTCCAAAAGAGTTAATAAACTTCTCTTGAAGTTGCGTACAAAATTATTTCATTTTTAATGTTGTAGCTATCACAATAACTTCTACTTTATCATGCATTTTGAATGGCGAATAAGTAGTATTTTCTGAGCAGCAAAATTACAGATTACCATAAAATGGTAACAATTTGATAGACAAAGTTGAAATTTGCCACCATCAAATGTCCAGAGTTTTATCTGATAGCCCTAGAGTTTCCTTAGCTAACTAGTTTTAAAAGAATATAACATTTTGCATGTGGATTTACAAGCTATTTATACAGAGCTTGAAAACTTGTAGTTCAAAAGATCAGATGAAAGCGAATGAAATGGGTGTCAGTATGAACCAGCTACAGAGAAATCCAATTGCAATGTTATTCCTAAGGATTAATTATTATCATAATAATGAATGCAGAGTGTTTGATTTTTTAGCTTACGAGGGTCACAAATTTTGCCAGCTGTTGGCAGGACTGATAGTTACCTCACATGCCAAGTTTATGGGAAATAGAAATTTTAACAATAAAAGTATGTTTCACTTTCTTCTCTCTCCCTAAAGGGCCATGGAGTGGGAATCACTAATAGTGATGAGATTTCTTTTAATACAGAGGAATAATAATAATAAAAGTTTGCCATGATAAAGACTACTTAGACATCGTGAAGGCAGAATTGTACACTTTCAGATTAATTAAGTCCAACAAACTTTTAATGCTTCATGATATGATAGCTTCTTAAATTATAGTACAAATATGACATGATTTCTGATTCTAATAGAATCAAAATTTATATAAAAATGCATAAATACATTGGCACAGAGGACAATGGCCCAAACCATCACACTTCCCCAATCTATTTTCCTCCAAGTCTGTTTAAGTGCAACTCTCAGCTCCTAGCTAATTGTTCCAATGCAACTAAAGGGAAATGTGTAGGAATTTTGCTGCATAGATCTCCTCCTCTCATGCTCAGGCCCCATCGTTAGCTTCAAAAAACACATTGCTCATTACATTCTTTCTTTATTATAACATGACTTCCATACAATATTTGCATCCTTTTTCTGAATGGCAAAGGCCTTTGTTTTCTCAGATTTTCTATTATGTGGCTGATATTTTTTTATTCAAATCAATATATCTGACTGCCCTGCTCACTAATGTGAGCTGGACAGCTTAAAAGGTTGAAAAATATACAATTAAAAATACTTATCATGACAAATTAAAAACACAGTGGCTGCCAAAAAACCCATATACAAGCAAAGCAGAGGTAGTATTCAGCAGGTTCTGTCCTGTTCTGGAGAACCAGTAGCGGAAATTTTGAGTAGTTCAAAATACCACCTCTGACTGGCCCAGTGGTGAGATTCAAATACCGTATTTGCCGGCGTATAAGATGACTTTTTGCCCGAAAAACATGCCTCCAAGTGGGGGGTCGTCTTATACGCCGGTATATATCCACTGCCGGCTTCGGATGCTTGTTGGACGCAGCGAAGGCGCCTCTGGCTTCCCGGATCCCCTGTGTCGCTTCCGCTTCATCCCGCTCGCCTCGCTCCGCCCGAGGCTGCAGCCTTCCTGCTCTTCCCACGGCCCCTGGCACTCCGCCCTGCCGCTGCAGCCCCGGGGATTTCTGGAGGCGTTTCTGGTGGTGGTGGTGGGTGCGTCTTATACGCCGGGTCGTCTTATACGCCGGCAAATACGGTAATTTAACAACCGGTTCTCTGCCCTAATGATTTCTTCCAACAACCAGTTCACCAAATTGCTCAGAAACTTAACAATCCATTCTCGCAAAGTGGTGCGAACTGGCTGAATCCCACCACTGGCCTGGCCTCACCGCCATCTATTCTCTGCCTCCCGAGTCCCAGCTGATCGGCTGGGTCTTCTTTTGTTGCCCTGCACAGGAGAACAGAGGTGGAAAGCAGGTTAGTGGGGTGGGGTGGGAATGGAGTTTTTGCACTATCCTTCCCCTGCCACGCCCACCAAGCCATGCCCACAGAACCGATAGTAAAATGTTTTGAATCCTACCACTGAAGCAAAGGGTATATGTGTTTGAGAAAATAGTCAACTCTTCAGGTTTTTCAGGAAGATGCAATGGAGCTGGATCAACCAAACCCTGGATAGGATGCTGCTCTAGAAGTTTTAGGAAGGTATTTGCTTTAATCATCCTTAACTTAGTTCTATTATGTAGGCATCCCTTCCCATTGATTAACTACTGGGTATTACAATCCAGAGCATTTGGAAAGATTCACATTGGGCAATGTTTATGTTCAGAATTGTTGGTGCCCAATCCAATTATTTTTCCTTCAGTCTTAATTCAGTTTTGTAAAAGTTATTTTTCCAATACCATATACAGCATCTTTGTATATAAGTAAATATCATATCTTCATCTTTTATTTGATGGAAGATTACAATGAAAAAAATCAAACAATTCTGAACATATCCAAGTAATCTTTGCTTCTTTTCTTTCTTTTCTGGTATTTTTCAACAATGAATATAACATCCACATGAACTGGATAGAGGAAAGTGCCAAAGCAACAGTGTGCAAAAAACAATAGTACAAATTTTAACATATCAGAAAAATAATACTCTATTAAGAGAAACATTTAAATTTGTCTTGACTAATGGTCTTATTTCACAGGTACCAAACTCAATCGCGGCACCTGATGTATCGTGCCTTTGCGGAGCCGGGGTGGGTGTGGCCCATATGTGATGCATCCAGCCCACAGGCCACCCGTTTAACACCCCTGCATTAGACTAATGAAATGAAAAGTTAGAAGAATAGAAACAGCAAAAGCCAAGGCACACTAGCATGTGAATAGCAAGCCAGAGTACTTAAGGGAATGAAATTCAGAGCATAGCTTTACTTTCCATTGCATCATGTTACTTTCCAGTTGCAATTTTTCCTCAAGGAGTTAGAACAAGAACCATCAGTGACCAAACTGCAAACAGAAGAATTAACATCTTCTAGAGCTTTGGAAACTGGATTTGGTGTTTCACCTAGAATCAACATTACTGTAAAACCTGAAGTACACTCCTACCATAGAAATCTCCGTCACTCTGGGAACATCTGGACCCTGCCTACCCACCCATGCACATACACCTGTAAACTAACCGACAAGAAAGCCGGTTGTCACCTGTCACTTTTTATGCAAGAAAGTGTCAATGGAGAGATGCTTAACAAACCATGGATTTGTGGTTCTGCCCTTGCAACTCACACAACTTAGTGAACCATTAACTGGTTAAATATGTGGAGTATTTCTGATAATGTGAGCAAACCAGTGCAAATTCAGAAGTGGCAAATCATACCTAGGGTAACATGAAACTTTGGTATATTAAGGTTTATTGAAAGAAGTTGCATTTTCTTCATGGCAGCAGGGCATTAGCAGTCCTGGTCTTTTTTCCCCAGTTCCTTGATTCTTTCATAACTATTGAAACTGCATAAAATCATTGCGATCATTTTCTAGAAGAAGAGCAGCTCCATCTTCTCAGCTAGATCAACAAAAGAAAACCTCTTTTATGGTTCTTTGTGTAAAATGTTGCAGAGGTTGTTTTTTTTTATAATTGTTCAAATCACAAAGTTATTACATGTTACGTGAAAATATAGGGGGGTTAAAGGCAGTGTTAAAAAGTTATCTTCATTCAAACTGTATCAGCTACAAATAATCAAATTGTATCTCAAAGGTGCAACAAAAATGTGTGTAAGCATCAATCAATTGTAAGCTCCCATTTAAAAGCTGACAAAAAGGAAGCTTGAAAATTTTTCTTGGGAGAGATTCCACAACTGAAACACACAAACAAATAGAAGAGGTCTGCTAGCACTTTTCAGATTGACAAATTAGATTAAAAACATAAGTTTGTGTGAACATTTGATCAGTTGCAATGATATAGACTGATGCCGCTTTTAAACTGGGGTGGGATGAGGTGAGGAAAGAGAGAGAAAAAAGACAGTGTGGTAATTTAGATGCAGGTTACATGTCAGACAGATCAATTAAGAACTGTAATGTGTTAACCCAAAGGTGCTTTTTCAGGAAGCAACTGGACTTTCTTGTTTTTTTCTTTGAAGATGCTTAACTTCTCATCCAAGAAGCTTCTTCAGCTCTGACAGGATAGTGGAGGATAGTGAAGAAGCTTCTTGGATGGGAAGCGAAATGTCTTCAAAGAAAAAACAAGAAAGTCCAGTTGCCTTCTGAAAAAGCATGTTTGGGACAACCATGACCTGGATGACTTTCTCTCATCTCTGCAGACTTGTAATGTGTTAAGTATTCATTTTGTTTGTTGAGATCTTCAGATTGCCTGAAAGCTTTTGATGCATGTGAATTCTGCAATCTTTTCCTCAAAAAGATTCCTCAATCTTTTCCTGATAAAGCTCCCCCCCACCCCCCCAAAATGGCTGTTTTGAGATCTGTACTGGGGTGTCCTAAAAGGGTGAAAATTCCCTGAGGGTACGTGCTTATTTTGAGCCTTAATGTCAAATTGTGCCCCATTAATTATTTTGCTTGTTTGTCTTTTGTAGGATTCAGCAGAGCATTACTGGCAAATGATGACATATTGGAAGTGGAGCATGTGATAACACCTCCAATCTTGTATGTGAAGTTGTTAGTGCTGTGATGGTGCTGTTGGCTATGGAGAGCAAAGAAGACATGTTATTATAGGGTCTAGTTCACATGTGAGCAACATTCTTCTGTTAATTCTTGTTCCTTGTGATCTGCTTCTAGTTAGATAGTGGTCTCCATGCAAGTATGGGCCTGCCACCCAGTGTCCGAGTAAGTGCAGTGTCATTGTCAAAAAGGGGTTATAACTTATTAACAAGCTTGAGTGGCTTGATTTGTGAGCTATAAGTGATAACCAGCGTAGTGAAGTTCTGTTTTTGTTGTCTGTCTTTTAATAGTCCTCCCTGAGAATCAATCAGACTCTATTGATTTATATAATTGGATTGGTAGTTCAGTCTCCTGAATGCCTGGTTTAGTTCCATCTGTTGAACATTTCTGTCAAGTGGGTCAGAACGAATGAGACTGTAGTGTACAGTCTGGCTAGAGATGATGGATATCATGGTCAGTTCTGGATGGCAGTTACAAGCATACAAGGTGATCTGTAGGTTTCCTGAATGAAATGTTGTTTGTTTGTCTATCATGTAGTTTTACTATGACATCAAGGGGACATATTCTGTAGATTATATCAAAGCAAGGTTAATGTTGGAGGAACATGGACACTGATGAGGTCAAGATGGAATGAAAGATTCTTTTTCATAGATCTCAATGAATCAACGAATTTCAAGTAAAAGATGGGTTTCGAGGAGTAAAAGCTGATTAAGCATTCTTCTATGTCAGCATGAAGATGTTGGCATATTTTAGGGCCCCTATACTCCTTTACAGATGTATGAATAGCCATTCTAGAAAAAAAGAAATTAAGTGACTTTGTCAAACAGAAGGTACATCTACATATTTCATATGCAGGGCGTTTGAAATGTATACAGAGAGATGTGAACATTTTTTGAAGCAGAGATATCTCCTTTTCTTTTCATACCACATTCAACTTCTTTATATATTACCTGTCAGAACACTCACATGAAAAATATTGCTCCTGATTATTAGTACAAGGCAGAGCTGCTGGCAAAAACTGAAAGATTTGCAAAAAGCCCTTCAGAAGCTGATGATCTCTTTTCCCTTGGAGAATTGTTAGCTATCATAATCAACAGTTTTGATAATGAAATATTCATTCCCTAATATTGAATCTGTATAGAAAAATACCTGAATCTGTCTACTGGTCCCTAGATATATTATTAGAATCCCAAATATAACTGAACTCCATTCTGCCTTTTAGCTGAATCATTTCCTTCCTGGTAAAGCTTCTCCTATATTTCTTTTTATTACATTTAAAATTTTATTTCTAACTTCCTTTTGTCTACACATCCTTTTTGCCATAAGTACTAACACAAATTCATCTTCTGTGATAATTGCTTTCATTCATTGCCCTCATGACTGTATTTATTCTAAGAGCATGTCTGCTAATGGTTTTATTAGTTGTTGTTAAACTTAATTTTCATCTTTCTGAAATTTTTATAAATAAGTATGAAAAATTCATATGTAAATGTGCATTTCAAAATCATGTTTTAGATATACCGGTAGGTTTTTTTTCTTACAATGTGAATTATCCCAATCCAAATTAATCGTCTCTTAGGGACCCAAACAAGTGTCAGCCTTCACAATTTGCAAATTTCTATATTAGCAAAAATTTCCATCTGGGTCATTTAAGCTCCTGTTGTGATGATCTGAAGTTGAAGAAAAGAGATGAAGATAAGCTATGTTGTTCATCTCTTTCCTGGAATATGATGTTATTTCTTTTGAAGCTTTTCACTCCCATTGTGATTGTAGAGGGTGGCCAAAACTTAGGAATCAAAACAGCATTTTTCAAAGTAACTGAAGAAATATTTTAGAGAATGGAAATAGATGACAGTATGTCTACTAGGCTTCTAGCCAGAGTCAGGTACATCTGGCACCAAATAATTAAAAGCTTCACTAAAGTAAACCACAGCTTGTCAAGGACTTGCACTTAATCCTCTGTTCTTACAGAATATTTGTCAGTTTTTCTTCTCCTTTTTTAAATCTTGGTCACCTCACTGGATATGCTGAGTGCATATTACATGTGGAACACTTGGCTTAGCTTCACCAGATGGTTTCTACAGCAGTGCTACGTTGCCCCCATGAGACATAGTTTGAATAACATAAAACAATGCTGCTTACAAATAACCAATCTCATTTTATGTGTTAAAGCAACACTAACATATTTACCATCTTAGCTCTCTAATTTATTACTACCATTACCACTGCCTGTTGCAGCTGTTTTTCCTGTCACACAATTTCCTTCATCACAATGGCCTATTATGCTACACACATCTCCATTCCCATCAGAATAACAGGGGTGGAAAGATGGCACATTATGATGTGAGGTTGTTTAATTTAATCCAATGGATGTCCACTCTACTAAGATGAGGGGCCTCTGGGATTATAGTGGGTGAATCAGAGACTGCTAAACCACAGTCTCTCTTTTAAGCAAATAGTCTATACAGAATTGAGAACTGGAGAAAGTAAGCAGCTACATGGCATTCTTGTCCATATCCCATCACATCTCTGAGACAATTCAGTGCTATATTAGTTTTATGCAATGCAAACTTTATTGAAAAAGATATAATGTTTAATTCCTTCTTAAGCCAAGTAATAATGAGCGCTGTTAATAGTAACTTTGGAAAATTCAGAAATCCAATAAATAGAGAATTAAAACATTTGTTTTGTGTTTTCAGCATGGGTAGTCCTTGGCTTACAACCAGTTCTCACACTTATGACTAGCAAAGTATCCCCACAGTCAAATGAACAAAATTCAGGTGCTTGGCAACCAACATATAGTTACAATGGTTGCAGTGCCCCAAAGTCATGTGTTCATCATTTCAGCACAAGCAAATGGCTAAATAGAATCCTTCCCCCCAATTACATTCAGTTTTCATCCTCCCACATGACATTCACAACTGAAATGTATTTTTAAAATCCTGTTTCATTTTAAAATGAACTAATTAAACACTGCAAGAATGATGCATTTTCTTGGTGAATGCTAACCATAGGTACTACTTCTAATCATGAGGCTTTTTAATCCCACACCTATCCCAGATAATTCACCCACTTCAAACATTCCCAGATTTTGTTTATTTGCAAATGCTGTCTTCCAGAGAAATAGAATGACATTGTCAACATAATTTTTTAAAAGATGAAATACCTAATGTAGTTGTTCAACTTTTGCCAATCTGGCTTTCTTCTCCCTGCAGACTTCTCCCTATACATCAGGGGTGTCCAACTGGTGTTGTTGCATCATCATCACGTGATGTATCAGGACTTTTTCCCCCTTCACTAAACTGGGAGGGGCAGCACTTGACGCATCTGGCTCACGGGCCTTGAGTTTGACACCCCTGCTATACCTCTATGGGCAACAGTGTTGGAGAAAACTGCAGTAGTCCTTTTCAAATGTTTCAATGAGGTCACATGGAAAACAACTAGAGAGTCTTCCAATAAAAACATAGCTCAATTTATAAACAGATCTACAATTTAGAAAAATATAAAGTAGGAGGACCAAGAATAAATGCACATAATGCATGTATTCTTTCCCTATTTTATACCTTTTTAAATTGCATATCTTTTTTTCTAAACCTGCATTAAAGGTTAAGATGTACATGCTGATTTGAAACAGCCTTCTTTCTGCACACACTCAAGAAAGTCTCCACTTATTTGTCTATCGAGATTCTGAGTCATCAGGTCATGGTTGTCCCACAGGTGCTTTTTCAAGAGGCAACTGGACATTCTAGTTGTTCTTGGAAGATGTTTAATTCTCATCCAAGAAGCTTCTTCAATGTCTTCCAAGAAAAACCAGAAAGTCCAGCTGCCTCTTGAAAAAGGACCTTTGGGATCACCACTTATTTGCAGTGCCCCAGTATTGCACCAACCAGTTGAGTGCACAAAAACATACAGTGAGACCTAGTTGTCAGGCCCAATTTCAAAATTAAATGCACATGTGATTCTGATTTTATATTTTGGTAAAAAAATAAAGGCTCACAAAGAATGTCTGCCTTCTTTTTCTTGGAAATAAATACTTTACTGTTGTGTAATGGTTTGTGAGAAAGACCTTGAGAAATGGGGTGAATAGATGCTGCCTAGGGAATGGCTGGGTAAGAAAGGGCATACCCCACTGCAGCATAATAGACAGAGAAAGGGACTCAGAAGGGACCCTACCTAGTTTTTCAGTATGTAAAGGAGATGGTGAAAGATTTGTATTTTCAAACTTCCAAACTTCTGGTTAGATAGCTTACAATTAAAAAAAAGTTAATGTCAGGTCAGGTTTGCCTGGTTTATATGTTTTTAATAGGAACAAAAATGAGAACATGGATTGATTTTCTCAACAAAAGCAAATCAATCAATAATTATGAGTCATAATGTATTACAAAATGGTCAAGAATAAGCTCCAAACTGAATAAAGTAAACAGAGATGATAGGGCTAAGAAAGTAGAAGGCAGGCAGAAAGTTCCGGATTACATTCCTTCTCACAATTGGGAGGTTGGTAAGTGACAATGGCTACAACTTTTGCTGCAATTATACAGCTAACGTTTGTTAAGATTGTGGTATTAGAATTGCCAGATAGAAGTGTAACTGATAGGAATTGGCCAGATTGTCTCTTATTCCACATGTAGTCTGGGACTCCAATGTTCCTGAAAGTAATGGAAGGATGATATTTTCAATTATACACTAGGCATTAAGAGAAGTTAATCATATCATTGCTTCGCCATATGTTCAGTTCTGCAGAGACCCACTTGGAGTATATGTTCAACATGTCATTTGGGTAGAAGAGAGACAATAGTTTTTTATTAGAATTTGCTTATTATATTTTTATATCTTGTTCTTAGCCAAGATTGGTTCCCAAAGAAGTGTAATGTTAAAATCCATAAGAGCAGGCAGTATATTAGAGATAATTAGAGGTATTTATGGCAGTTTCTCTTGATTGTTGGCTATAGGTGCTCAAGGGAAGGATGAATTTCAGATGGTTGTGAGCGTTATGTGAGAGCAAGGTTAGCACTTCACAGAAACCAGTCTTTCTAAAACCTGCTTAGTTTTTGCACTGATAATTTAGTTTGCACACCAGGCAGTTCTCTTTAGAATAGATGAAAGATGGTATGCTGAGGTACCCAAAAAATTCCACCAAAAGTGGAGTTTTAAAAATCAAGAAGGCAGCTATAATCAAAGCCCTACCTCTGTATGTGTGAAACACAGGCTCTACATACACGCAAAAGATGAGGCTTGATTTTTCCATCATGGCCATCATCTTGATCTATTAGAGGCCCTTGCACTGATGTGTAGGGTAATAGAAGGAAAGAAAAAGCTGTTATTTTTATTACAATTTTAGAAAACTTCCAAAACCAGTGCAGAGAAATTAGAAGTTTTAAAACAAGGAGCATCCCTTTTTCTCAGTATCATTTCCAATCAAACAACCTCCCCCACCCTCCCAGTAGAATTTGGATGCTGTAGACCTACAACACTGATTTACCAACAAGAGCAATGGAATAAATATATATCATTTCTACAAATTGGAATTATAGGAGTGCCCTCCTTTGCAAGAGTAATTTTTAGTCAGTCTCACATACATGCAAAAATTGACATTAACTTTTTCTCTGTGTAAACATTGAGACCATTGAAGATGTTGCACCTGCTTTTTAAAGAAAGTCCACAGCCTTTCCTAAAAATGTCTCTGTGACACTATAGGAGATATTAAGTTGAAATTAAATGGTTGGTTGGTTCAAATGCTGGAGCATATCACATTACATAAGCACATGCAAAACTATCTCTCATCTTCGGACAATGATTGACAAAGTCTTGTCTCTCCCACCATTCTTTACTATGTAACATTTATATCATAAAAAGGGCACAATAATAGATTGTAAAGAATTACAATACCCTTGTAATGGCAAACTTGTTTATAAAAGTATTCTAGAAACATGCATTATTTCCATGAAATAAACACAGAATTGTGGCCAGTTTAGTCTGAGTAGTAGTATTACTTGACATGTTGTGAAATTTCTATGTGGTTCTTTGTCCTTAGAAATAGCATGTGACTTTCTTACATGCTTTTACATGCTTTCTTTCCTATTTCTCATAGGGCTGTGAAAGACTATGAAAAAGCTGGCAACGGGTGAGGCAGCCAAGGAGATTTAATGAGGGACTACATGTGGAAGCTAACTAACTAGTGTATAATGTTTTTTTTAATTAATATTGTTTTAATTGTTCACTGGGAGCTGCCCAGAATTAAATATATGTATAAATGTTTTAAATAAAAATTTAATGTTGTATGCTGCATAAATGTTTTAAATAAACAAATAATATAAATAACATAAATCCACAGCCTTTCATTGATGTGAGACAGAAGGCAGATTTCTGTCTTCCTAGAAACAACATATAAGTTAAAAAAAAAAAAAAAAAGCTCTGTTCACCCCTTTTGTGTAATTGCACAGCTGCAAGTTCCCCTCCTTCCCCCTTTCTACTCTTTTTCGTCTTTATGGTGATTTGGGGAGAATTTCGGAATTTTCAGAAGACTTAGAAGATGTGATTGTTGGGCTGCTGCTGCACTATGAATCCTTTAAAAGCAGCCTAAGAAATATTTAAGATCTTAGTGTGGGAAGAACAGCTCTCCCAGGCATAATTTTGGTGCTGGTTGCAGCAGGGAGCGTATGCTGGGAGGAAAGTATTATTTTTCTAAATGGAAGGTGTCAGATGGTCACGCAATGTGACTGCATGTTCGAGATCACTGCCTCCCATCTGCAATTTGTGACGTGTGAAAGATTCTGCCCAAATGTGCTCACCAACTGGAAATCCTCAGCACTTTTTTTTCCTTATCAGGAGAGACCAAGATAACCAATGGTTTACAGATCAGGGATCCTATCAAATTAATATCATTCTAGGATAAAATCTACTTTAAATACAACTACTAAAAACTCCAGTGAAGTTAACTAGTACATACAATCCATTCATCTGACTAAAAATCCCTCATAGTGAAACAAGGAAAAATGTATTAAAAGATTTATTACCTTTTTTATTACCTTTTTTCAAAAGTAAATCCGAACTGTTTAATTGTATTATTTGCCAAGTTTATTAAAGACATGTTTGGATTATTTTTCTCTCTCTGATGATTTCTTCTTCAGAACCCAGTATTATTGTTTAATTTCTGCCTCTTTTCATTTAGTTAAATTTATCCTGATTAATTTGGAGGGGAAAGTATACTGTTGATTGGCTTTTTGTTTGGACCATGCAATATTGTAGTGCAACTCTTTCCAGAGCCTGTGGATGTGGATAATTCTTCTACTTGTCACACTGATTGTAATTCCAGAGTTAATACTAATGGTAGATTAGTTATTTAGAGATGGAGAGATGGATTTTCAGATGCTTCAGCATTATATGTCATTCTGCTATTTTGATGTGTTAAACCAACCAGTAATCTCTCCACAGAAGATGCACTGCAAACTTTGCTCAAATCTTGGTATAAACATCTCAGGAATGGTAAAGATTCCAGGTGGCGTATTGTTTTTGCTTTCCTGTTTAGACCATAATTCCAGACTGTATGTAGATGTGGCAGTCCTTCTGGATAGGCCAAATCAAAAACAGAGATCACAAGGATTGCAGGGATGCTACTTTATTGTTGTAGTGTATTTTAATCTTGAAAACTTGTCCAGATTTATGCTTTCTCTAATTCTAAACAAAATCAAGGTGTGGTTATTTTTTGTTTCTTTGTTATACTTCTATCTATTTTAGGTTTTTTTAAAATCTTTTGCCCAAATCCCTCCTTAATGTTTCACTCTTTCCTTTCCTCTTTAACAGGTCATCCATGTCTTCCCCAAGATCAGTTCCAGATTCCTTTATAGGATGTGATTTAAAGGTATTTTCTTATTGGAAAGTGCCTATATTTCTCTCACACACAAAGAAGCACATGCTAAGCTGGAGGACAATAGTCATTCCTTTAATCAAATATGTCATGTGTTTATGAATAAGGTAGCATCAGGCATCCAGTACAAGTCACAAAGCTATCCTAACATGATATTACTTGCCATCCCAGGATATGTATAAAAACAGTCATGTTCTTCAATTGTGGCCCTGTGGTGTAACACTTTAAACAGTGACTGAAATGCTGCTCAGAAATTTGGCAGTGTTTAATATTATTAGAAATGACATAGTGCTTCTACCTTATATTTTGATAACATAACTAGCTGAAGATGTAGTAGATACTTTTAATTTCGATACTAGTGAATATTTAAACAATAACAAGTAGCTGACATACCTTTGTTAGCCAGACAGCTATACTATTACTTTCACTATTATTATCTTCCATTGTCTTTCATCAGAGAATGGTTTAATATTCTTTGGTGGCCAGTGGCCAGTGGGAATATGTTATAGTTTGGTTAGGTTGTGGCCACTCTCTAGGAATGGCTTCCCTACTCACTACATAGATGATACAGGGGATAGAGATCTATTCATAAAATACACATGTACCAAAAAGGAAGATTGTCTGCTCACTGTCATTCCCTCACTTACCAGATGTTCTTTGTCAACCCCATACTTTCAAAAAAAAAAAAATTCTGAGGAGACAGGCAAATTTTAAGGTGAAACACTTATCTTTTTAAAACAAAAACAAACTTAAGAGTTGATGCTTTGTTCTGTAATATGTCAGGAGGTTTCAATCTTTGAACTACTCCCCAAACCAAACCTTTAAGAAAAATTAGAATCCCAATATATTAGCAACTTCTTTTAAAACAGGACTCGTTTTTATTTTATTGATTCCTACTGTGTCCTGAAAATTAGTAAAAATGCTAATATTTGGGTGAGTAGTTAGTCAACAAAGTCAGCTTTCTGTTTACTATCTATACCATGCATGTTAATGGACAGATTAATTTAGTTAAGAAAATCAAATGATTTTTTAAAGTCCAAAACCATAAGAGCTTGTAACATTGCTGGTGAGTAATGTTTGTTTATATTGTTTAATGCTTTGGAACATACTGTATACGCCATCCAAGCCCTTCCAAGTAAAACTGCTTTTTGCAATTGATTGATGGTAATTTTGTCAATGCCAATGGGTACAAGAGGTGCTCCCTTGGGATTGCACCCAAGATACCAATTCTTATTGGTATCATCACTGCTTTATTTTGCCATAATCGTTCTACTTCTATTTGCAATTCTTAATATTTGATATTTTGTCCAGTTCTTTTTCTTCTACAATGGTGTCTAGAGATACTGCAACATCCACTATCCAGACAATTTTATCTTTCTTATTGACAAGTGTTAAATCTGGAGGTTATGTGGCAAGTGCTTGTGTGTTTGAATCTAGAGCACTTTGGTTTCTTTGTTTTCTATTACTTTGTTTATTTTGTGGTCTAACCAGATCTTGCTTGCAGGCAAGTGATGTTTCTTGCATATATTCTAATGCACCACTGGAAAGTAGAACAATGGTTGTAAAAGCTAAAATACATAAATATTAACTTTTTTCCTTTGTTTAAGAAAGAAAAAACAATCTCCCAAACACCCTGAAATTTTGGTCCTACCCATTGGCTTTAATGACATCGTTACCTTGTTGAATTTGAGCATTGTTTAAAAACAAGAACACCTATGTTGACAACTGTGAAAAAGTTGTCTGCTTCTTGTTTAGCATTTGAGTTTGGATGACAAATCTTGACAGGTGATTATAAACCCTGGATTTAAAGAAACTATTAATTTAGAAAAACAGTTGGACTTTGTAGAGTGCTGAATCTGGGAAATCTTTTTTGTTGAATTATTAATACTTGTAAAAAACATAAACAACTCTTTTTAAAAGAAAATGAAAAAAGCAAAGCTGCACCTTAGAACAAAGCTATCTGTTGTCTTTTTTATTACATAATACCACCAAGTCAAAGAGAAGAGCATCTACCAAATGTTGCATGAAGCTCTTAAGAGGGGATTTTGAAAGAAGAGTTTGCATTGTTCAGAAAGTCACTCAAGCAGAGTGAGGGTAGAATTCCATCTGTTCAGTTCAGTTCAGTTCAGCGAACTGGGTTTCTTTGAATGGTTCACTAAATTATGACTAACTAAAAATTACAGTTAATGTGCTTTAAAAATCTTGATCTGCATGACAAGATCATCTTATTGCTTGTTCTTTCTTGCCCTTGAGTTTATCACCTCAGAAATATCTGTGTGTAAGGAGGAATGTAGGCGGAATAGTAGAAACATATGGATTCCTTTCTGAGATAATTTACAATGTCTTGGATGGTATGAAGATCTTGTGAAATCAACACGTTCCTGTTACTGTTCTTTCAAAATGGTATGTTAACTCTGGGCTCAGTTTTTAAGAAATCAGTTTGATCTTCCAGTAGTATCCTGGACATATATTAGATGTTTATCTAATTATATATTTGCTTCATGAAGGAGTCTACATTCTTGTTGTTTATCAGCCAAGTAAATTAGTTGATGGTCTCTCTCTGAAATAACCCTGTTTTTTATTAAAAGAGTGATGGCTAAAAGATTAAAACAACCTCTTGAGTTTTGGCTTCAAGGAAACTGAGACATTACGTTTGCATGAATTGAATATACTGTATATTCATTGAGTTATTCTACAGGATATGTGATTTTCCAGGTCAACTTTTTCTTAGAAAGCAAATACCCCACAAATCTTATTAGGTTTCTCCAATCCAGTTGTTCTGCCTTGACAATGAACAGTGGCACCTGGGATAATTAGATCACTTAAAATCAAAGCAGTATATTGATCAAGAATATAAATTTTAAGTTTCAAGTGAATAGTGACTCCAACCAATCCAAACCATGCCTTTTTTCAGACTATGTTTCTTAGATCACATTTCTTATCAAGAAGGATAAGCTAATAACTATATAACCATCTCTCCTTTCCCTTTCCCTTTTTGTAGAAGTGATGAAAGAAAAGGCATTCCTTACAAGCTTACCATTCACAAAATGTCAGGAAAAGATTTAGAAAAAGCAAAAATTAATTCCTTCAGTTTTACCCAGGTTCAGCACAATGGTAGAGTAGTGTTGAGTAAGGGACCTCAGACAAGGAGGTTCTGAAATTGTGGCCTCCAAAGCTCTTGATTAAAGTGTTTTTGATAGGCTGGTTCTTGTTCAGATCCAATATTGACCCAGGTTCCAGTACTGGATCTATCTCTCACTTTTATTTCTGATCTTTCTGATCAGGCTGGTTCCTCTAGTCAAGATTAGTTACATAGGATAACATATCAGTTTTATCTAACTTTGCACCAATGCAAAATATTATAAGCTACATTAAATCTTATTCTAGGTAACTATTGTAAAAAGATGAAATAATCTGCCTATCTTTTAAACCTGGGCTGTTTTACCCTACATGGTTTGCAGTTTTTTTCCATTCTCTTTTCTTTCCTGAGTAGCAAAATCTCTTAACACACACCATCATACATTGTTGTTTAAATTCTCACATTGACAATGATGTGAGAAAGCAAGGTATCAGTTATTAAATAAATAATCTATATGATTGGAACATTCACAGTAATATCTGTTTGTAACTTTTGGCAAATATAAAATTTATCTTCTGCACAAACCAGATGTCCTTAACTAGTTTTTCTCTAGTTAATTCAGTGAAGCATAGCATAGCATAGCATAGCATAGCATAGCATAGCATAGCATAGCATAGCATAGCATAGCATAGCATAGCATAGCATAGCATTACTCCCATTTCATGCCAGAAACTTTGATTTCAGGTCCATGTTAATTTCTAATCCAGATGTGTCATTGTGAATGCATAAAACACGTCACATTCTGAATTGGGGTAATTTTTCATTTCAGCGCTAATACACATATAATGCTCATCTGCCTCATTGTTTTTTGGCACCTGTTTCTCTCAGATTCTGGATCAAGAGTGAGACCTGTTTACTGGAAGCCTTGTACCAAATAAAGTAGAAATGTTTTATTGGCTACCCATAGAAAATGGACTCTATTTTTTTTTAATGGAGACAACTTGTATACATTTATAGGATGATTTGGCAAATACTCTAGAGCTACAGTATTCATGAACCTATGGATTTTGTTGTTCCTAGAGATTTTCACATGCATACTAATATGTTTGTTTTCTCCATCCCGGCAAGATTTGCTTTACCAATGTGTAGAGTGAAGTGGAACCATCAGGCAATGTCTTAGGGTCATGAAAAAGTTAGCATCTTGCTGGTCTCTGTGTATCTATCTACCATTTACCTATCATCATCAATCTTATTATCAAGAAATAGAATAGACATTTGTAAGGAGTGTTATTTTTTTGTTTTTGTTTCAGACATTGCAATCACTTGCCTGGCCTAGGATCCTATGCACCTTGACTTCAAAGGAAGACAGACAGTATGCTACTGCTGTTTTGCCGCTGGCAAGAAAATCTCTTGAGCCAGCCCAGCATTTCCATGGCTAAAACTAATGATGCTACTTTGTCCTCTTTAGCTTGCCTTCTTATGAATGTGTCAAGTTTCAGTCCTGTGGTGACTGATGTAGTACTAAGAAAGCACAAAGTTGCTGAGTGGACATCTCAAAGCACAGGGTGAGAATCTATTTCTATTACTTCTCTTCTTCTGTGCCCATCATCTTTGCAGGAAAAAAATCCCTTTAGCTTCCTATTGGATTTCAGGTTTTTAAAATAATATCAAGAGCCCTTCATTATATATCACTTACCTATATTTGTTGAGGTTACTCTGGAGAACATAATCTCACAAACACAGGATAATGAAATGCAATCTTCTTTGCTTATCTGTACCTGTATGCTGGAGTAATGTTAAGTTCTTAATGCAGAATTCTGTGAATATCTGTAATGCCGATTTAGCTTTCAAAATAGCGGAAGGAAATTCCCAAGAGTTATATTCAGCATTTTAGAATGGGCTGTGATGTCTCATTTGATCTACATCTAAGATCAAGGCCTCCCTTGGAATTTATATATACTTGACAGGTGAAAAAAAGTTTCTTCTAGTACAGAACTCTTTTTTTTAATCCAATTTTTTTTTATTTAGATATAAACATCTTCTAGTACAGAACTCTTTGACAGCAGCCCTCCTCTAGAGTAAGTTTAGTGTAGTGGTTAGGCACAAGCCAAGTGAGAGGCTTTGGGCTAGTCACTCTCTTTCATCCCTAGGAAGAAGACAATGACAAACCACTTCCAAAAATACTGTCAGGGATACTACAGGGAATTATCCAGGCAGTTGCGAGGCAGAAGTGGTATTCAGCAGGTTCTGACCAGTTCTGGAGAACTGGTAAGGGGAAATTTTGAGTAGTTCAGAGAACCGGCAAATGCCATCTCTGACTGAAGATTTTACAGTATCCTTCCCCTGCCATGCCCACCAAGCCATGTCCACAGAACCAGTAGTAAAAAAATTGAATCCCACCACTGTTGCAAAGTGTTAACTTTGACTCAGAGATGTGCACTTTGGCACATACACATACTGCTGTAGAGGTCAGTGGTTCAACAGATGTTATGGTTGGAAGATTGATTTTGCTAGAAGATTGATTTTGAGAATCAGTGCTTACAAGGCATATGAAGAGATATCCCCTCTTAAAACATAGCACATAAAAATTAATAATACTTGATGCAAGTGATTTTAGTATTCTTTGCTGGAAACCAAGTTGACCTGATCATTTTCATTTAATACCTGAGATTCTTTGATATAGACTCTATCATGTTTACCAA
Source organism: Notechis scutatus (assembly GCF_049901735.1). NCBI lineage: Eukaryota > Metazoa > Chordata > Lepidosauria > Squamata > Elapidae > Notechis > Notechis scutatus. The sequence continues at coordinate 166,741,655 of NC_142011.1, forward strand.
TGAAAGGGTTTGGTTTCAATATAGACAAATCATGTTTACCCTTCGTCCAATTGCATGTGTTGACAAATCCTGGTGCCATATAAAATTCAAAAACAGATTATGAGCTCCCTACATTGCAAACTATATGCTTAGAAATCTATGCAATGTTGCCAGGAGACTAGGCAGATTCAGTAGCACCAATTAGCACACAATGAGATGCTATTTTGTCTGGAATAATGAACATATGTGCTTTCAATTGAACAGTTTTTTACTGGGCATTCCTATTTCTTATTTAACAGTTTAATGTATTAGATTCTTCTAGAATAAATATTAGAGTTATAGTGACAGAATCTTATAAATTTGATTGTGCTGCACTTCCTCTTCTTTCTTCTTACACTTCAGTGAATTAGGGAGGCATCTGTCTAGCTACTTCCAAATGTTATGTTGCTGGTCTCCGCTTAAAAATGTTTCAGCCCCTTTTGCCTTGGCAACACCTCCTGCCTACCTCTGTCAGGGTTATCTGTCTTATTTTCCATTCAAACTTACACTGGCATCTTCTCCATTAATGGAACTTATTTGATATTTTCAGCCGATATTGAAACATGACTGTTTATAGAAAGTTATCCAAACTAATTTGTTGATGCAATCGAATTTTCCCTAACTAGGAGTCTCCCAGATATTTTTGGATAACAATTTCCAGAGTTCCTAGCCATATATTGCTTGTGTGTAAACCCAGGTTAAAGTAGGGAGCAGAAAGCCCTGTTCTGGACGCAGATAATTAAATTTCCCCCAATGAAAAGAAGCAAATGTTGCAATTTTCGGAATACAGCTTCATTTTGCTTTTTTATTCTTTTATTTTGCAAACATTGGTTATGCCTAATGGGAAAAAAGAAGCAAGAATTCCTTTTAAGAAGGAAGTAAGCCCTCAGGTTCTCATTTTTAATCAGACTATTCTTGCATTAGTCAGCCAGACAACCAGATAAAAAGAGCCAGTTAACATGCTAAAGGTCAGAATTTCAGAAGTGCTGCTACAAATGTGTTACAACCAACTATTAATTCTGCTTTCTTTTTTAAAGGGTCTGGTCATGTCCAAGGAGATGCCAGGTACATTTTTCTTAATGTATAAGCACAAGTTACACATAACAACCTAACATCACAATACTGTCTCTTTAATGCTAATCTATTCCTTGCAATCTACTAGATACATGTAGAATCATTGGTGTGTATCAAGAGAGCAAAATCAGATTCTGAAAAAATCTGAAAGGATGCACTAGAGTGTACATAATAATGTATTTTAATCTGTCAGGCCTTAAAATTAATCATGAATTCCCACAGAGATTTTAATAATTTTGAGATGATGGGGGAGGGTGTATATGTATATGCGCATATTCATCCAGTGATATTTTTAGATGAAGTTCTTAAAATGCAGCATGTAAAAAGGTGGGAAAGATAAAGAAAGAAAGCATTTTTTCCACTACTTAGTTGCATAAAATACACTTATAAGCAGGTATATTTAATTGAGTGTATTATTCTACTCTTGACCTAATGGTCTAACAGAAAGATATCACAAAAACAAAACCAGTCAGGCAATAAGATTGACCCTCAGCAAGAACCATAAGCAATGCTGTATATATTAAGAAAAACAATTCTTCTTGCACAAGTAAATGCAAAGAAGAATTGAACATCTACAAACCATAGAATTACAAATGACATACATTAGCCAGTGTCCATGGTAGGACCCTGAGTTGTTATAATAAAGATCAGATGTTGATATAAGTGTGCAATACAAGGCCTTCCATCTTGGCCAGGATATCACTGGTAGCAAATCATGGAATAGATGCAAGGGCACCATTCTGTCTTCTTTGAATTTGCATTTAAAACCCTCAAATGGCACAAAATAGCTCTCAGTCCGGACTTTCCAATGTAGCACTTGCTGAAAATGTATTTCACCACATTTAAAAACAACAACATCAGTATTTTTACTGCTACACAAGATTCCTCCCCCCCAAAAAATTTGATCAGCTATTTGGGCTTGGGGGAGGGCAGTCATACATAACCCATAATGCTCGGCATCTCTATTGCAAGAGAAACTGAAAAAAATGACACACGCATTTTACTGCCCAACATCAACCTACAGATTCTAGGTATAATTATGGGTGTAATTCATTGCTGTGTTCATTGGTTTGTTATTCTGCTTCTCTCTAGGAGCTTCTGGCAATATATACACAATGTATGACAGATACTATAGCTGATAATTAAAATTAGAATGTATATTCTATGGCTTTAAAAACTCTTTGTAGATAAGAATTTGCACAGCTAGCTTTGCTTTGCATGTCATGCCTATGGTATCTGTGCCACAGTCATAATTTGTAGTGTTTCTTTTCCGTCTCTTTATCTCTAATGCATAGCCCTTCTTTGAATGATGCCATTATTTTATATGATCTAACTGCCCATGAATATTTAATTTTAGAACAAACACAGGATATATTAAAAGTTCCCAATATTGTATTAATAATATTTGAGTTGAGATTTTGTTTTCTAGCCTCGGTGGTTGGTGATATTTCTGACAGGAGCACTGAGGTAGGGGTAGAAAAGAACTGAAGTGTGTCTGATGCAGCAGTTTCTCTTCTGTATCACAGCTTTATTTTATTTTTTTATGAGGCTGTTGCAAATTGATGTCTTCTGATATCCAGTTCAATAAAACATTGTTTTATTAGAAGTGGATTAGAAATTGATGGGATAAAGAAAAAAGGAATGAAAGGATATCCATGGTAAAAGTTACTTGTGATGCAGTTCATCTGTACATTAACCAAGATACCTAATGGAGAAGCTTGAGGGCAAAGGCTTAGTTTTTTCTAATTTTTATTTTATTTAAATGGGTATTCAGAACCAGGTAGTCTCAACAAAACACCAATGAAGGCCCACCATAAATTTTAAATTATGGATTAAAGTGAATAATGTCCAAACAGTAATTGGATGTTTGATGATTTATTTTCTGCATTCTAAAAACCATTGTCTTAATGGAGAAAAATGGCTTTCAGAGGGTTTTTTTTTCAAAGAAGAACATTTTCTTAAGGGGTTCCAGGTTCTAGAACATAATGAACCTATAGTGTATGTCAGATGAATGCCTTTCACCAAATACTCTGTCTCAGACTGAAGCCTTTATGACTGGCCACCATTCAATTAAATCTAATTGACAACACATTTTTTCTTTTGAGGTTTGAAGTCTGTGTAGCTAGCTGCCAAGTTATGAAAAAAGATATAGCTGAAAGCAAGAATAACAATACTAATGTTCTTTATTACTTTATTACTTTATTACTCATAATGATTGCTAAATTTCAACAATGGCATCAAGAGAATTTTAAAAGTATTTGGGGACTTCCGGTTTGAAGGGCTTTGGCGACAGACAGAAAGCTACGATCGTGCGCGGTTTCTGTCTGGGCTCGCCGCTGGAGCGCCCTGAGCCGGCTGGTTTCGGGGCTAAACCACCCCGTAGAGGTGGTGAAGAGGGGGGAGACCGCCAGCAGGGTCGAGGAGAGCTGCATCTCTCCTCCTCAGTTGGCCATTACTCCCTTTCCCGAAGGCGGTTGCAGCGGTGGTCAGAAATGGCCACCTCAAAGAAGAACTCGACCGGAAAAGAATGTGCAGGAGGAAGATAAGAAGTGAAAGTTTTGGGTGACCAGATTAAATTGTAAAAGCAACAACTAAGGTACCCTGGAATTTAAACTTACAAAAAATAACATCGCTCCCAAAGAAGAGTCGGAAGCAGCGAAGGAAAGTGAAAAGGGAAAGGTTTGGCTTTTTTTTTCTTCTCTCTCCTTCCCTATACTGACAACTAAGAGACTTAAATAAGAAATCGGAAAAATCCGCTTTGACATCAATAGGCAATTAAGCTGAAAATAAAACAAAATGCCAAAGGGATAATAAAGATTTCTGGACATTAAAAATTTTCTTTTTCATAAGCAGGAAGGGAGAGAAAAAGAATAAGGGTAGGATCTGGAAGAGGGAGGAGACTGCCTGGAATTAAAAAGAATCCACAGGAAAACTTTAACAAGACTTCTAAAAGATACATTTTAACTGAAACTTTGCAACTAAATAGTAACCCCAGGAAGAGAAAGTGAAAAAAAGAGCAAAAAAGAAACAGCTTGTGTGTATTTGGATTATTTGGTGATCTTTGGATTCTTGGTTATTATATTTGAATGACTAAAATCAATTGGGTGGTTGTTTAAAAATTTATACAATGGCACCACTTCTGGATGAATTGAAAATGGAACTTAAAAAGTACAAAGAAGATGTACAAGAAGGGAAGGATTCTTTTGGCTTCGTTTTTCAATTCTTAGAAATGGAGATTTGGAACTATGAGAAACAACAAGAAACGACTGCAAAACAAGAAGACTGGGACAAAGAAGAAGCCATCTTTAATGAACAAGCAATTTTATGTGGGAAAGAAAAAGGAAAGGGGGGAAAGAGAATGGAGAATTTAAGACTTAAAAAAACAACCAAAGAAAAGAAAAATAATTCAAAAAATAAGTATAATACTGGAAAGCAACAGAAAAGGGAAATACAGAAGAGAGAAATAGAGGTAGAGAGACAAGGGGGTAAAAAGGGGAGAGAGAAGAAGAGAGGGAAGAAGGAAAGGAAAAGAAGTTACAAAGGACCGGACCAAGATATAGAGAAACAGGGCCTATTTAGAGATAATAGGTGAAAATATAACTGAAAAAGGGATTCTGTAAAGGTACATAAGACTGTATTGTTATATTAGTAATAGAAATAACTTTAGAAAATTGGAAACAACGTATGATTGAAATCCAAGGATTTCTTGCTTTCTAGCTAATCTAAAAGCAGAGCTGAACCTTCCTTAGGACTGAAACTTTTCACTGCAGACTCAGATATCCAATTGCAGATAGATAGATCTCTAAGTGAATGTGTGATTCTGTGAGCAATTCAATTTGCCTGCGTGCTTTGCCTGCTTTTGGGTAAAAGTTGCTCTTTTTTATAAAAAAAATATCAATATTTACATAAATATTTATAATATTTACATGCAAGCCATGCCCACCCAGTCACATGACCACCAACCCATGCCCAGTCAGCAAGCCATGCCCACCCAGTCACATGACCACTAATCCATACTCACAAATTAGGCCACACCCACAGAACCGGTTGTTAAGAAATTTGAATCCCACCCCTGCCTAAATCCCCAGCACACTCAACTTGACTTCACAAAAACTGACTACTGTCCATACAGCGCTACATATTTTCCTCACATTGTGCAATTGGAATCTGAAAAGATTGTACTTCAGGAATGGCAGTGAAATAATGAAGATATGATAATAGTACTATTCATAGACACCGGAAAAAATATCTGGCATGTAATGGGTTTTGGATCAGGCACTAATCTTCTCCAATCAATCACCCTCTGATTTGTTGGGACTGCCATTCCAGAATTCCTAGAGAATAATTTTGGAGGGTGCTTAAGTAGTTACTGTAAAGTTTTTCAGATCTGAGGATTGTCGTAGACTGTGGAGCCTAAGCAAGAAAATGCTTAGTATCTATAATATCCTACATGCATGTTACTGGTGTGTGTGTCTGTCTGTCTGTGTGTCTGTGTGTCTATGTGTGCATGCATATTTACTGTATATACACTGAAGGGGCCACACCATCTTCTTTTTTCTTGGAATTCCATACCTGCATTAGAACTTCTGTAACCAGAGCAGAGTGACATAATTAAACAGCACAATAGATTAGACCTAGGCTAAATTAGTCATGTTTCCATTATAAACAGGAGGGCAAGTTAATCATGAACTTACATGTGTTGATGTCAAAAGATCAAAAGCTTTAATAAGCCTGGATCCAGCTCTGCCACAGTCTATTCTTTGAAACCGCTTATTCTTAAATATGTACTGAGCTTCTGCACTGACCAATCACTTTACCCCCATCTCAAATACTCTGTCCAATCTAGGTACCATACTTTGAGAAGGATTCAGAGCAAGGAAGTGTATTTGTGGAATAAACAGTCAAACATGATATATGGAGAAAGATTATGGGAAATTAGTAAATTTAATCTTGGGAAGAATGAGTAGGAAGTCTCTTTGAGTACCTGAAAAGGGTGTCACATAGAAATGTCCTGTTGTCAGTCATTTCAAATTAAAAGACATGGAACAATAGACATCTGATGCAGGAAAGCAGATTCTAACAAAGTACTAGAAACAAATTAAAAACAGCCAGGGAACCAATAACATAGGATGGTAATAGCTCCCTTTCACTGGTTAGTTCAAACTGAGGCTGGACATGTAGTCCCCAGACTGGGCCAGTTCATTGTAGAGAAAGAGACATTACAATAGTTACTTCACTTGTATTTTATTTCATTTTGTGGGGAATAACTGAAGTGTATCTGACACACTATGTGCTACAGTGCATATTGACATATAAAGTATGGGATATATTGTGAATATGAGGACAACATTAACACTTTAATTAATCAGTGGAGGAAAAGCTGAGTCTCAAGTACCACAGTGTGGTAGCTGCAGCATACTTTTGGTACATTCATAATGAAACAAAATATAATTGCTATGTAATTAGAGTTTAAGACCAAAACAATTTCTTAATCAGTAATTATGAAAATAATGTTAAATTATTTTCATTAATAAATGGTTTGCAATTAACACTGTTTTGAATTAATGCTGTATTTACAGCATTACTAAAACTTGGTTACTTCAATTAAAGACCAATTTAATCAATGCTGGGCTGTCAAAATGCCCACGCACAGGCAAGTATCTCTGCCAATTATCCAAGAGTCTTGGTTGTTCATTACCAAAATCAAATATCCAACCATGACAGAATGAATGTTTCTTTGCCCTTCATTATTTCCATGTTTTATAATCTCTTTGTCTAGTAAAAAGAAAGAGAACGGAGATAAGAATAGCAATGTATGAAATACGGATGGAAATCTGATGCAAGGATTAGTTTTGGATTTTTTTTTAGTGACTGGTTAAATCTTTGTTATGTATGAATGTTTATACAGTATAAGTTGCTGAGTAAGTAGACGATTAAGTTGTTTTATATCCTCAAATAGCAAAACCATATTTTTCTGGTGTGCTGGGTGGTGGTAGAAAGATCTGAAAACATGAAACTAATGTGCAACAAGAGGGTGTCATTCAAAAGTTGATGGCTAATATGCTTGGATAAAGATGTATTTCAGTTTAAATCAGGTTCCTTGGGAACCTTGGAATTCTGAGGTAAAGATCTTGAGATCTTCCTAGGCATCTGCTTCTCTCGGAGATAGGTTGGTTGCTATGGAGCTTAGAAAATTCAATACAAAAAGGGGATGCTGCAATCCTCCACCAATGTAAAATCAATGTGTAAGATTATCAAATATGTAGGTTGATTAGGCAGCTTAGCTAAGTATTTGCTAAGATTGTCCTTGCTGTTCTCTCTGTTTGTGTGTAAGAGAGGGAGAGAGAGATCTTTTCCCTCTTTCTGTTTATAGTCCTATTTTATTTTGTTATGTTTGATTATTTTATATTGAATAATTTTAGTATTTTGGGGCCTACTAAAATTTCTTTCCAAAGTTCCATTCCCAAACATTGTTTTCACCAGTTCTTCCTTGAAACTGGGTGGGGACTATATCATGAGAAATTTTCATCTATGCATTTTGCATTACTAGTGTCACAAATGAAATCTAGTTTTAAGGGGCAGGAAGGACAACAAACCTCAAGTGGATGGCACAGAGGCAAAAAAGCTTTGGCTTACTTATATCTTGAGTAGGGATAAGAAAAAAAAGTGATTGACATCTGAATGTGAAATTCCGCAGCTCTATACTTCAAATCAATTAACTGAAATACAGCTATCTGTCAAATCTACAATTTTGAGAACACATATAAATAGATCTTTCTAGGAGAAAATAGTTACATTAATGAAAATAATACATATAGTACAGTATAATAGGAAATATTGTTTGCCAAAATGCATATTACAGGGAAATAGTTATGTAAATACTGACAGTTTTTCATGTGTTCATTCCTGACTAGTTCAGAAGTGGGTAAGGATTAATTTAAGACAAGAAAAATGAATAATTGACAGAAATTGAAATTGATAAATTTGTCCATCCTTAGTCTTGAGCTATGAATCTCTGAAGCAATAAGATAACTCAAAGAAACTGACTTACATATTTTGACTCTGAGGGTTTCTGCAAAGCTGTTTGTTATTTAAAATATCAAACAGGTTTTGGCTTAGAGAAAGCCAAGATCTAAGTATCTCAAAGCAAATAGTAGCAAATGAGATACAATCAAAATAATTTTACTAATAAATAAATCCTGCTGAATTCAACAGGACATAACATATACAGGCTCTAAAAAGACAGTAATTATAAACATTGTATGACAAAAGAAAAATAATGATAATTGAAAAACATGGGGAAAATATAAATATCTAGAAAAATAATTATCAAATTAGCATGGATTTATATTCTTTTTAAAAAGTATCTTTAAAAATGGGAAGGAGTGAAAGAGAGAGGGAAAAAAGGTAGGAATTATACAAATGGTGTAATTTTCACCCAGACACGTTTTATATGCAGAAATGAATGCAAGTCCTTTGATTTATAGTTTATATTTTTCTTAGTGATGCAAAAATCTAATGAAGGAAGGGAGGGAGGGAGGGAGGGAGGAAGGAAAGAAGGAAGGAAGGAAGGAAGGAAAGAAGGAAGGAAGGAAGGAAGTTTTTTGAGATGCAAATGAACTTTAAATCAATCACCAAATCTGATCATTAACTTCACAGACATGCAATTCAAGGCTTAAGAATAACAGACTTTTTAAAGAAATGTAACTGTTCAACAGTTGAGGAAGCCCAAGCTGCCTGAAAGCTAATGGGCAGAAATGCCACACAGGCCTAACTTGGAATTTTGAACTGTTGAGGTGGTCAAGATAGTTCAGTATTGTCTTGCACAGAGAATTCAACTGCATCGATCTCATGGAGACATGGACATCTGTTTTTCTGTGTGGCAGCCAATCTCTTGTTGGCAAAAGCAAGGGAATATCCCAGAGCTTCACAGAAAGGCAAACAAAAGAAAACAAATGATTCTCAATTCAGCCCATCTTTACTCAGCTTCATCCCACAGTGTGTTAATTAGATGAGCAGATGTAGAACTTAGGAAGATTTCCAGATTAATTGTCAGGAAAGTGAAACCGTTAGCACAGGCCTCACTAAGCAGGGTTCTAGTCTCTTGTCATGTTGACATAAGCAGCACCACACCTGCCAACAGGGCATCTGCAGCCTTCTCCCAGAATTGGCCAAGATCATCTCCTTGGCTCTGATACACAGTGAAGCCTCTTTATAAGGATCATCTTTGGTTGTAGAAGCAACACAGAAACCCGGGACACCTTTTTCTTAATAATGTCACCTCACTCTGAGGTGTTGATGAAAAGATTCAAGCTGTTCATTTTTTTCCCCCCATCTCTTGGCATTGGCCTAGAGACATTTGTTTGAATTGGTAATAAATTTCAGGAATCTAAAGAAACTGACAATATAACTTTCACAATAATATTCAAGGCTAACAGAAAATGGGGGAGCTTTGTATTATACTTAAATAGAGGCTGAATGCAATATTTTTGTGGGGGAAAGAAGCATATATAATAGAACATAAAGACTAATTGCTAGTGAAGGCCATTGTTTCTCATTTATTCACATATACTACATAGAAAAAGGCTCATATATGTGTATGATGAGTTGGTGGAAGAAAAAGCAAACCGAGATAAATTGATAGTGATAGATTGGGTAGGGCTGGTAGATCAAAATAACCTATGCCCAATATGGGCAAAAAGTACAAAAACATCATGAAGCTAGAGTCCCAGTACAGACAACAAAGGTGTAGCTTCTTCTTGCTTTCTGTTTGTCCAAAGATTTTCTTCCATCTTTTCAACATACCTGCTTGACATCCCTTATAAATCTCCCAGACCTGTCTGTTTCTACTCCTAAATATGACGAAATTGACCACTTCTTCTATGTATATTCACTCATGCCATTTGGTCTGGCAGGAGAGGGCTAGTCCTGGTCCCATCTGCTAGGAAGAGAGCCTTTTCTGTCATGGCCCCACCTTTTGGAACATCACAATCCAGGAAATTAAATTGCCCCTAGATTGACTTAGTTAGCCTTTTGCAAGCCTTGCAAATACAGATCTGGATGTGTTGCAGAGGTTATATTGCTTTGTTGGCAGTTATTTTTTTAACTGTTTTCTATTTATTAAATATATAAAGACTGTCAACATTCAAGACTTTTTTCTGTTGTAAAATTAGAAACCTTCTACCTGTTTTAGACTGGAATATTTGAAGATTAAATGATGGATGATTTGGCCCTGATAATTGTTCTCACTCACAAAAGAATGCTTTGAAATATGCAAATAAGTTAACATTAGGGTCTGAAGAAAACATGAAGGATTTTAGTGTGAAATATTATAGATTCTGAGACATGCATAATCTTCTAGGGTGCTGCCCAAGAAATATATTAAATGTTTGTAGATATCATTTACAATTCCTCTATGAAGTTGCATACCTTTGCATAGTGCCGCTTGCATCTCCTGAAAACTACACTCATTTATTTGTACAAATGAGTCCAGCACCAGAGATAGCTTTTATGTGTAATCAGGCTGCAAAATGTCTCAGGCCAGCTCTAATCCCCAATACCTATATGATTCCCAGAGCAATGTAATCCCACCTGACATTGGAATAATTCAGTGAGAAGAATATTCTCTAGGCAAACAAATATTTCTTTGTATCCAGAATTTTCTCATGAAGCAATATATTCACTAATGCATAAAATGCACAAAAGACACAACATGTTTATGAAGATTCATGGTAAGAAACAATACCGGGAAATGCATAATTCTTCATATTAGAAGCCAACCAAGCCACACTGACTGTCTATAACACAGCAAGTGAAAAGGTTAACTCAACAAATATATACAAATGATAATTTGTCTTCTCAATTAGACCTGTTTGGGACAGTGGCTGCTCTCTGCAATGGACTTTACTCCTCTGCAAGTGCGTTCTTACATGAACTAAATCTTGCTGAACTCAGTAGCTCTTACTCAGAGTAAATCTCTTTGGCTGGTCTTTGTACATGTGTTGGTCTTGAGTTAGATGGCATTGAAATGTTATATGCAATATATTTTACTGTAAATATGCATGCAAAAAAGTTAGCAACATTAAATACAGGAGACAAGATCTAATTTAAAGCTACTCCTTTGTAAAGTGTGGGTTGAAAAGAGGAAGCATTTTCCTAGTTCTAACTCAGGACAGACCTGCATTTTCTACTTGGCCCATTCCCAGCATGGGCCAACTGCTTCCTTAAGGCAGGAATGGAGGATGTTGTCCTCTTCTTACTCCCAGCTCATTTTGAACACACCCTACACCAGTGCTTTCCAGGTTCAAAACTGTTGTTTCTCAACTTGAGCTGTCTTAAGCCCTTCAGAGTAAAAAGTATCCAGGTTTCATTCCCGCATGGGAGATGTTCCAATTGGCTGGTGAGCCTGATATCTATCCAACAAAGATTTAGTATCACCAGTCAAGCCCTGGACATACCTGCCCTGGCATCCTCTTGGGATGGTTTTCCTTGATATCAATGTCACAAGATGGATAAATTCCTCATATATATCTGGATGTGGAGAGATATTCCCTACATCTTTATCCAGCTACTGCCTAAAGTTCACCCATTTGGCTTTCTTAAAGTCAAAATGTCTACGGAAGGGTGTCTCCCGGGGTTTCACTACAGCATTTACTATACACACGATGGGTCTATGCTGGGTGCACAGAATCAGATCACCAATGACTTTTGTGCATTGTGCTGCAGTCGTTTTGCTAACAAAGATGTCATCTGTGTTGTATTACTTCCTCCTGCCACTGTTGAAAGATGCTTGCAGTTTTGGGTCATGGACAAGTTGAAAGTCATTAGTGACTGCCCAAGATATAAGTTGTGCCCCTGGTTGTATTCCCCAATCCTCACTGTGACAATTTAAATCCCTAATAATAAATTATATTTTATCACACATAAAATTATATGGTTATTATCTGGGTTAGGAATATGTTCTATCCTAATCACAGCTACCATTTTTAATAAACTTGATCCAACTGTGCTATAATTCAGTGAACTATTCTCAATCTTAGCAGCTCATGCTCTATTCAACTCTTACATCTCCCAATGTGCAGTCTCTGATTGGGTGAAGCATATTCCCTTATTCCTCTACCCTGCACCCACTTTATGACAGGACTTCCCTTCCCTTCCCTTGGCTTCCACATATGAAAACATTTGGAAAAGGGGAGGTAAGGCACAGGGTCTATTGAAAAGGGAACAATCCCTGGAAGGAAAAGGTAGGTAATGGTCATTCTGTCCACAAGGGAGTTAGCCAGCAAGGCTGCAGAGGTGGGACAGAACAGTGGTGGGATTCAGCCAGTTCGCACCACTCCGGCAGAATTGGTTGTTAACTTTCTGAGCAGTTTGGTGAACTGGTTGTTGGAAAAAATCATTAGGGCAGAGAACCAGTGGTTAAGTTATTTGAATCCCACCACTGGGACAGAAGGGGGGTTTCCAGAACCAGGGGAACAACCAAATGTGTCTCCTAGTGGCCAAAATCCAGACTGAGCTGAACTGTAGCTAACTGAACAGCAATCCAGGGTAGAATTTCTGATACTGGTTTTGTAAAGGTAAAGGTTCCCCTCGCACATACGTGCTAGTCATTTCCGGCTCTAGAAACTGGCTTTGAGCAACACAAAAGACAAGCAAGTTAGGCTGCACCATGGAAATATCCTGTTTCTTAATTCTACCCACTTCAGTGACATTTTCATTTTGACTTTTTTTTTTTTTACAGCAGTAGATTCTGTTTTTGAATATTGACATGTTGAAAAAGAGACAATAGGAAACGTTATGAAGAATTATAGAGAAGCAAATGCATATTTGCAATTTCTGTTATGTCCAAGGGAATAAATGTTTTGAGCCTTTTAATTGCTATACTGTAGGTTGGAACAGTGTTTTTCCCAGTCAGAAACTTATATCAATTTTAACAGATTTATGGTTATCTTCATAGGATAATATGTGCAAATGATTAAAAACAATTTAGATGTTGTAACAACAGAAGCATTTTTCATAGTAGCATGCTGCACTTTGCCAAAATTCTTCTTATTAGGAATCAATTAACATCAGAGCTAAGACTGATGCATATTTAGGTCTTGGAATCAGAAGTTTCAACTTAATGCCACTTCCTCATCAAGTGTGGAGTTGGGTGTACATCTCCAGATGGTCCATACAAATGTTTTGCCATACATCATTCACTCTTTGAATGTCAAACATCTCTGGAATTAAATACATCAACAGTTAGCAGCGTATAATTGTATTACAGAATTGCCATACCCTGCTCTTTGATAAGGCAAGTGCAGAGCAAATATACAATAGTCTCATTCTCTGAAGCCACTTTGGATGTACCAAGATACAGCCCGGGCAGTGAGAAAGAAAAAGAAGGGGGCTTGTCCAGAGATACAAGAATATGTATCTGACCTTTTATAGCAGCTTTAAAGTAGTTTGGGAATTTGTTTAGATAATCTTTATTCTGACAAGGTGCATTTTGGCTGTTTCTGGACTATATCCTAAAAGCTTGATCCATAAAGCTAGCCCTTTGAAGGTGTACAAGCTTTGGTAAAGTTCTGGATATATTCATATGTGCTTTACCTAAAAGACGGACTTGCCCTCTAAAGCAAGAGTGAGTAAAAGGCAATTTGATGAATTTGAACAGTAGAAGGAAAGGAAAGGCCTTTTTTCTTTCTTTTTTCTTTCTTTTTTTTTTTTAAAAAAAAGCTAATTTAACAATTGTTAATTAATTGTTTTCTCTCCTTGAAATAATACCTTCAAAATGCAAAAAGCTGGAAGGGGCAAACCAGACTGGATTTTTGTGTTGAAGGATAATGAGCTCATTTCTCTTCTAGTGCTGAGGACTAATTCCTTGCTCAGAATTATTTGAATCTCAAGAGTATGAAAATGCTTAATATGGAGGAATGAGAGGAATCTGGATGCTGACTTTTCTTCCTCCACACGTAGTCTCTCAGTATTTATGGGGAAAGGACTGAAAAGAAACAACTTACAATAAGGTGAAGGCAATGGGGGCCATAGTTATAAGTTTCAAACACTTGAATATTCATTTATTATAATAATTTTACCTATATGAAGGGCATAGAAAGTCTCATCTGTACCACTGTTTGCCATGGAGTGGCATTTCATTTTATGAGGAGTCTTCATATCAGCAGTCAGTACAGGCTTATGTCAGGCACACATTTTTTCAGAGGCCTTAAGGTCCCTTCAAAGATCCAGAGAGATCCAGCCATTTTGCACCCTTCCCCCGGAAGTGGTTTGTCTGCCAGCCAACCACACATACCTCTAGATTACAGAGATCCATAGGTGGTGGTCCTTCAAATGGTTCTTGCTTATAGCAATCTTTGAATAGTCACATTATCCAAACTGAATCTACACTATTTAGTGGATGAAAGCTATAATGGCCAGAAATGATAACTTTTTCAACAGGACTTTTGCTTTATAAAGAACAGAAGCATCATTTCAGGATAAAAAGGAAAGCTATTTGGATTTCAAAAATGATGACAAAAAAACAAAACAATTTCCTTTCTTTAAATACACCATAAAGTTTCCTTGATATTTTATTTTTATTGCAAATCTCCCTGATGAACCATTCCTCATTTTAACCTTCACCTCCATTTCCATTTTTAAGAAATGCCAAAAAAGACTATGCTGACATGGTTGTGGAAGCGTTTCTATTTTCTCTGCAGTTGATGCAAGACATCATGCTCATGTTAAGCAATCTTAGCAATAAAAACACTGACAGAATAAAAATAGGAGAAAATCAAAGCACAGCACTTAACCCAATTTACTGTTCTTTCTACTGTTTATATCATTTGCTATTAAGCTTTGGTCATTCAGGATGCTGCAGAAATCAGTTCAGTCAAGGCCTGCCTAGCAAACTCCAGAAACATTACTTTCCAACTGGATGGGGTTGATGGAATTGTAGTACTACATATCTGGAGTACACCAGATGGAGAAAAAATAGCTGATGATATAATGCCATAGAAATGTATATGGTTGCCAAGAGACAATTCTTAAATGGATTGTGTGACAAGTTCATGTGCTTTAGATGTATTGTGATTGCATTTCCCACAATTTATAGGCCATGCCACCTGGGTGTTCTAGGAACTGTAATCCAAATATATCTAGAAGAAGCTAGGTTGGGAAAAGATGGAACAAAATTATAATATAGACTCTAATTTACCCTCCATCACTCTTATAAAGGCAGATTTGTTCAAAGAAGCTCATAATTGTAAGCAACAATAATAATAGCAAGGTGTTTATTAAAATACACCTGCACGGTGCATTTCAAATTATAGCAATATTTCTACACAGTCTCAATAACAATTCATAACAATTATGAAACATTTCCTCCAGGTCTTAAAATCAAATATACAACCCTTCAACAATGTTAAGCTTTAATGATATTCAGATTTTAAAAGATTAACTGAGTAATGCAAGAGCCTCCCAGGGTTTGGCAACTCATCCCAAACCTAAGAAGATTAAAGATTGAGTTGATTTTTGGGTTATGCAGGTAATCCTTGACTTGTGACCAAAATTTCTGTTGCTAAGTGAGACAGTTAAGTGAGTTTTGCCCCATTTTAGAATCTTTCTCGCCACAGTTGTTAAATGAATTACTATAGTTGTAAAGTAGTAAGACGGTTGTTAAGTAAATCTGGCTTCCCCATTGACTTTCCTTGTCAAAAGGTGATCACATGACCCCAGGACAATGCAACCATCATAAATACATACCAGTTGCCAAGCAGCTGAATTTTGATCACATGACCATTGGGATGTTATAATGGTCGGAAATGTGGTCATAAGTCACTTTTTTCAGTGTTGTTGTAAATTCAAACTGTCACTAAATGAACTGTTGTAAGTCAAGGACTATCTGTACTCTGTAAGTTCTAGACAAAGTTCTGACCATTTCCTGTGGCTCATAAATTACAGTTCAAGGTCTGAGTGATATTTACAGACCATTTATTTATTTAATATCAATTTAATCATACCCCAGCAACAGAGTCTGGCCAACCTAGATCTAAAATTTATTCATTAATCCATTCCACAATCTATGCAATCCTGGGTGATTATAAAACCAGAAATAATTTTAAAATAATCATTTTAAAAGGTAACAATTTAGTGACAGACACTATTTGCTGCTGAACTGCAATTCTCATCAGTCCTCACTAATACAGAACTGCTGTCCAACAATAATGATAGGGCCATTTGCTGCTTATTCTTTAGCTAAAGGAGATTCACCATGTAAGCTTAGAAAAGCAAGATGTAGATCATCTTCAAACATCAGCAGAGTATCCCTATCCCCAGCATGAGCATATAGCATCTTTATGAAAAAACATATGGCATCTTTCACTTCTGAGGAATTAGGCTTGATTTCATGTTTGAAAAGCTTGCATTTTGTAAAGAACATTTATTCACATAAATATTTATAAGGAAATGATAAAGGAAAGCCACATTTTGCAGTGGGGCTATCTTCTCAGTCTGGTGTAATGAGAAAATTAGTTGACAATTTTAGTCAGAATCTGAGCTTGCTGGAGAAAATATAACAAATAAAAAGAGCAGTAGGGTTGTGAACCTGAGCAAACATTGCGTGGGTGACGTACTGTGATGTATTTCATTTTAAATTAAATGTTTGGAATTATTATAAATCTGCACCCATGAATGTGTCATTTAGATGTCATTCTATTTATTTTCCTGATCTGTGTAATTCACTAGTTTCATACAGTTGGAATAAACATTTGCTAATATTCATTTTTATTCCTTTTAGTCAAATTAAATTCCTGCACTGGATGACATATTCTACTTGTTATCTCGTGTGTATTTTAAAAAGTATATGAGGAACAACCTAAATACAGATCAGAACAATGATTTCATAACTTCATATTGGTAGAACTCATCAGCTTTCAAAAATACCCTCAGAAGAAAGGGATAATAAAGGAACTATGATGATTTCCAGATACAGTTGACAGAATACCATTTAGTAAACTTTTTTTTTAAAAAAACTAACAGTATTCGAGGAAGTTGTATTCAGGACTGCATCTAATAATCTCATCAGAATGCAAAAACAGTGACTGTGTTATAAAACCAATGATCTGTTATATTCTGCAAGAATTTACAAAAGTCTAATGTCATTTACTACACCATGAGAACCATAGTTGGATTTCAAAAAAAGGTTTCAGGAACTGATTACAGCTGATGAAAAAATAAACAGTTTGCTAGTGTACAGCTTTGTAGGTATAATGTTTTTGCTTACAAAGAAACACGTTGGTGCCTTCAGACTGAAGTAAAACATTACTTTGGAATGAGCAAGGCATTTAGATTTGTATTCACTTTTGAGAATGATACAATGGAATTATTTTTCAAACTGCAGATATAGTGGAGTACATTATATATCCATCATATACCACAGAGAACCCTATGCATTCTACAGATTTTTTAGAGTAGATTTATGTGACTTCACATCTTAAGAATGACTGGAAATGGTCAGGAATGAGATACTTTGTCAATTTCATTGATAAATTTAAAAGGTAAAGGTTTCCCTCGCACAAACATGCTAGTCGTTTCCAGCTCTAGAGGGCGGTGCTTATCTCCATTACAAAGCCGAAGAGCCAGTGCTGTCTGAAGACGTCTCTGTGATCATGTGGCCGGCATGACTAAACACTGAAGGTGCATGGAACACTGTTACCTTCCCCCCAAAGTGGTCCCTATTTTTCTACTTGCATTTTTACATGCTTTCGAACTGCTAGGTTGGCAGAAGCTGGGACAACTAACGGGAGCTCACTCTGTTATGCGGTGCTACGGATTCAAACTGCCGAACTGCTGACCTTTCTGATCAATAAGCTCAGTATCTTAGCCACTGAGCCACCGTGTCCCCTTTATTTATTATTCTTTAAACCATTTTTTAACAAATCTAGATAGTATACATACCTTAACAATAAAGAATATAAAAATACAGAAATATCCAGATAAAATGCTTTCAAGAAGTGTAAAGTGATGAAGTTTCTAAATGAAATATATATGTTAATCTGTTTCTGTTTGTTTTTAAAATAAAACAAGATGGCATTCAAGAAAAAGGGAGTTCCATAGCTTCTGGGTCACTATAAAGAAAGACTTGTTTCTGGCCAGTAGTAGTGGAACAAAATCTTACACATCCAAATCCAAACTGTATAGGACTTCAAAATCAAATTTACCACCTTGGATGCTCTGGAAACAAACTACTAATCTACATTGGTACTTAATAACAAATAGAATAGAATAGAATAGAATAGAATAGAATAGAATAGAATAGAATAGAATAGAATAGAATAGAATAGAATAGAATAGAATAGAATACTTTTATTGGCCAAGTGTGATTGGACACACAAGAAATTTGTCTTGGTGTAAATATTCTCAGTATACATAAAGAAAAGATACATTCATTAAGAATCAAGAATCATAAGGTACAACATATAATGATAGTCATAGGGTACAATCAACAATCAAATCACACTAGGAAACAGTCAATATAAATCGTAAGGATACAAGCGACAAAGTTACACTCCTACAATCACAAATGGGAGGGGATGGTGATAAGGAGTGATGAGAAGATTAACAGTAATAGTAGTGCACACTTTGTAAATAGTTGAATAGTGTTGAGGGATTTATTTGTTTAGCAGAGTGATGGCTTTCGGGAAATATGTTCATACTACCTCATACAGCAATAAATGAACAGCAAGGCTATAACATGTGAAACTGTTTGAGAGATACTCCCATCGAAAACTTAGCACAGTAAGTGTTGAATTGGGTGATATCATAAACCAGCAGTGATATGAACAAGCTCCCAGTGTTTGGAGGATATTAATAAAGGTAGTGAACCACAATTATAGACCAGAAATCCAGGGACACCATTAGTTTGTGAAAGCCCTCCAAATTATGTGCCTTCTTAGAAATTGGTTCTTCTCTGTCTATGTGATCTCTGGGCATCCAACAATCATCAATTCTAAACTGGAAAGATTACTGACACAATTGCTGCATACATCCTATTAATCTCTTTAAATCTCTATCACACAACATTCCAAGCTGGGAAGCTATTTAGGCAAAGCTTCAACACCATGTCAGGATGCTGGTTATACAACTGAAATGGAAATTGGAATTCCCATCTGAAGGTACCAAGATATCACTGCAGTCAGGATAAATTTAATCTCACTTAAAGAAGTGATGATATTAACAGACTAAAGGAGTCATTATAATGCAATTCTGATAAAATGGTTCTATGAGTGATACATGAAATATTGATCAATTAACTTAACATCTGTCCAGGTCAACCAATTGAATTCATTATTAAAAACAACTCTTTAAACAGATTCTACTAAAAAAGAGCTGCTATTCTGATAATAACCCACGCATCCACAATTTAAACTGAAATGAGAGAATTTTTGCAAGTGAAAAGCTAATAGAAATATACAGAGTGTTTTCTCTGAAACTCTTTGATATGAACTACACAGTACTGCAAAGTAGTTTGATTAAAAATGATAATGAATACCGACAGGAAAGGGATTTTAAAAAATCACCAAAGGTTTATTTAGATATCTATAGCAGGTGGCAGCACCCAACTTACCTTGGAGGAACTCAAAAAGAGAATCAGAGCTGATTAGTTTAGGTGTTGGGCTATATGGAAGACCACTGGGAAATCCATGGCTAGACTGGGAAGTACAAATACTCAGAAGTAGTAATGGCAGTCCATGGCTAGACTGGGAAGTACAAATACTCAGAAGTAGTAATGGCAGTCTATTTTAATGCTGCTTCCAAAACACATGAACATGTTCACATAATCACCAGCTGTCAAGATGGATTCAAGGAAGCCTTTTAAATTTATTTACAGACCTATATGGCTGGAAATAAATGTAAAAATTAATTGCCAGCCTAGTATTATAATATAGAACCTATTGGCAAAAAGTTCATTTAACCTCCTGTACAGTTCAGAGGGAAATTGTTTTCTTAGCATTTATTTCCTATAACCTTATTAGAAAGGGCAAGTAAATATATGTCTAAGCATGTATCTAAAAGTAAGCCCTGTTCTTTTAAAACACATCCAAAATGGCAGTATGTGAATAAGAAAGACTTTGTAGAGATCAGTTACTTGAACTTTGTAAGGCTTTTTGACAAAGACTCCCTTTTCAAGAAACCTTGCCAATACATATAGGTATCCATAACAACCCAAAATTATATCAAAATAATAATATATGTCACATCCTCCTCCTAATTGTTAAGTTTGGAGAATAATGGAGACCAGACATCTGACCAGTGACTTCAACTCTTTAATAACAGTAGATAGAACAGAACAGAGCAAGGCTATGGGCAGCAGTAACCCTTTTATAGGGTTGGCTGCTACCTTATTAACCAATAATATGTGCAACAAGTTCAACTAATACCCAATAAGAAGTGTCCTAATATTGGCCAATCAGGGACTTGTTATGGACCAATCCTTGTTCGTTGTTTAAGGACCAATCAGGTGTGCAGGCTTCCAAAACCTGCTTTGCATTTGGGCTAGTTACTTTTTTATTGATTCACAACACCCCTCCCCCTTGGGTTCCGTTTGAGGGGAGCTGTAACAAAATCCTCAAGATAGACAGGCCGTTTGGTCTGTCTGGATGATTTCCGTGGTTCCACGGTTTTGGCCTAAAGTCCGGTTCCGGTGGAGCGTTTGGATGATCTCTGTTAAGCTCCGTTTCGCTGCACGGAATTTCCGTGTTGCTTTCGTTATGGTTGTCCCCACCCATCAGTGTTTCTTCGGGGTTTCGCAGTTCGGTTTCCCCGTGTTCACGTCCCATGGGAAAGTCAACTCCCTCCCTGCTTCGATTCCCGGTACCGCTGGGCCGTAGGGTTTCCGTTGGCCTGCTATCTGTCATATCGAAGTCAATTTCCTCGATATTTCCTCCCCCTCAGTTGGTGAACCCGGGAGCCATGGGCGCTGGGTGGTAATCTCGAACGGAGTTGGTCTATGTGGCGTTTCCACACCCTCCCATCGTCTGTTAGCAGGCGGTAAGATCTAGGCCCTGTGAGGTGGGTGACGGTTGCGGGTATCCATAAAGGGTCGCCGGAGAAGTTTTTGGCAAAGATTAAATCGCCTACTTTAAATTCCCGGCATTTGCTGCTGGAGCCGAAAGGCTTTTCGGGTGTGTATGCGGGGTGGAGCCGGTCGAGGTGCGATCGTAGTTTCCGCCCCATGAGAAGTTCGGTGGGCGTTTTGTTGGTAACGCTGTGGGCGTGATGTGCTGCAACAATAAAATTCGATTGATTTTCTCATCGATGTTTCCGAATTCCATTTTGTGGAGGGTCTTTTTTACAAACTGTACCATGCGCTCTGCACGTCCGTTCGCCGCAGGGTGCGTGGGCGAGGTTAGCGCATGGCGGATGCCCCGGTCAGCAAGATATTGTTCAAATGGTAATGCTGTGAACTGTGGGCCGTTATCCGAGACCAGAACATCCGGAAAACCATGTGTGGCAAATAGCCTGTTTAATTTGTTGATAACTGAGTCCGTTGTAGTTGTGTTCATTCGATGGATCTCGAGCCAATTTGAATAGGCGTCGACAGTAATAAGGAAAGTGTGCCCTTTTGTAGGCCCCGCAAAGTCAATATGAATACGGGACCATGGTCCCCTCGGAGTTTCCCATTCGGTTGGGCTTGCTTTAGGTGGGGCGTTGCTGACGTCCTGGCAACGTTGACAAGTAGCGACCCAGGCCTCGATTCTTTTGTCGATTCCCGGCCACCAGGCGTAGCTCCGTGCGAGTGCTTTCATTTGCACGATGCCCGGATGTCCGTCATGCAATACCGCTAAAACAGTTCGTTGTCGTTTGCCCGGGATTACGACTCTATCGCCCCACAAGATGCAGCCCTTTTGGGAAAACAGTTCAGTTTGGCGGGCTTTGAAAGGCGCCCATTCAGGTGATAGTTGTTCTGTTGGCCAACCACGTTCAACCCAGCGTAGGATGTGTTGCAGGACTGGATCTCGTTTTGTTTCGAGGGCAATGTCCCTCGCCGTCAGTTGCGGCGCATGTAGAGCCTCAATTTGCAGCGTTGTGATGGTTGGGGCTGGATCTTCAACCCGATTCTGGGAGCGGTGTTCTGCTCAATGCATCAGCGTGGAGAATTGATTTCCCGGGCGGTGTTGCAAGGTGTAGTTGTACGCCGCCAAGAATTCAGACCAGCGGGTCATTCTGGGGGACAATATATACGGGGTTGGTTTATTACCCACAATAATCCCCAGTAGTGGTTTATGATCAGTAATTATTGTAAACGCACGCCCATACACATATTCATGAAATCGTTTAACTGCAGCCACAATAGCTAAAGCTTCTTTATCCAGCTGACTATAATTTCTTTCAGCTTTAGCTAAAGTTCGTGAAAAAAACGCGACGGGAGCTTCTGCTCCGTTCGGTAATACGTGGGCCAGGATTGCTCCAACCCCAAAGGTGAGGCGTCACAAGTAATAGTTAACGGCAGAGTCTCGTTGTACTGCATAAGTACAGAATCAGAAGTTAGCAATTTCTTTACTTGTTGGAAAGCGTATTGTTCACGTTGTCCCCAAACCCACGTTGCTTTTTTGTCTAAGAGTCTATGTAATGGTTCAGCTACCGTTGCTTTATTGGGTAAAAAGACGTTATAAAAATTGATAAGTCCAAGGAACGCCTGTAGATCTGCCTTGTTCCTTGGAGTGGGGGCCTTCTTAATTGCCTTTAATTTGTCCTCAGTGGGATGGATTCCTTGACTGTCCAGGAGGTATCCCAAAAACTCCACCCTTTCGGTACATAACTGGCATTTATTTTTTTTAACTTTGAGGCCTGCGTCTTGGAACCTTTGTAAGACCACTCGGAGTCGTTTTTCTAGAATGTCTCTGTTAGGGGCGGCGATGAGTACATCGTCAAAATATGGTACGACCCCTCTTATTCCTTGTAACAGCCTTTCCATTAAGCTCTGAAAGATTCCTGGAGCGACGCTCACCCTGAACTGGAGCCGGTTGCATTTAAATGCGCCCCTATGTGTGACGATAGTTTGCGCCTCCGCGGTGGCCGGATCTACAGGCAATTGTTGATACGCCTGCGCTAGGTCTAATTTAGCGAAAACTTTCCTGCCGCCCAGGGAATGGAGCAGGTGTTGCACTACCGGCACTGGATACGCACTTTGCTGAAGTGCGTGGCTTAGGGTGGCCCGGTAGTCTCCGCAAATTCTCAGTGACCCATCAGGCTTGATAGGCGTCACTATTGGGGTTTCCCACCGGGAGTGGTCGGTGGGTTCCAGCATGCCCTGTTCTATTAGCTTATCGAGTTGTTCGTCGATTTTAGGTTTCAGGGCGAACGGCACCCGATGCGGCTTAAGGCGGATGGGTGCTACCTTAGGGTTCAAGTTAAATGAGATCGGGGTCCCCTTGTACTTGCCTAGTCCGTTCGCTAAAACGTCTTGGAATTCTTGCACGAGGGCTTCCTCCCAATCGTTGCTCTCGGCACGGTGGACTCCGGCTACAGTGATTCCAAGCGGTCTGAACCATTGCAGGCCTAAAAGACTAGGCCGGTCACGGTCCACGACAGTCAGTGGCAGTGCGACGGTGCGGTCCTTGAAAGAGACCTGGAATCGGTGGGACCCGACAACGGGAATTCGGTTACCCTGGTAATCTTTGAGTATAACCCTTTGAGGGTTGAGGTCTTGGCGGTGAATCATCGGAATGAGCTGTTGGAGCGCCTTCCAGGACACCATCGAGAGGGATGATCCTGAGTCCACCTCCATTACACAAGGTTTGTTTTCGATAGCGACTTTCACTCTGATTTTCCCGGCATCAAGGGATGTAGCATGGCCTATGGTAATTGTCTGGTGGGTCTCTTCCCGCCTGGTTTCTTCCCGCCTGGTGGAAGTGGTGGACAGTTTGTTTCTGTAGGAGTGGCTTCCCCATTGGTGATTCAGTTTGTTTTGGGGTGTGCCGAAGAATTCTGAAGACTGGCATTCGGCCTGTCGGGGTTTGGAGTTGGAGTTTTGTTTGCTTCTGCAAACCTTTGCGATGTGACCTCTTTTCCCGCAAACGCGGCAGAGTGCGTCGAGGAATTTGCAGCTGGATCATGGGTGATTCGCTCCACATCCTGCACAAGGTCGAGATGAGCGTTGTGTGAACTGGTCTCGTTCCATTCGGAGTCGGTTGACCTCTTCCTCATCGCTTTCTGACGGGGATTCTAGGTCTTCGTGGTGAGTCCATACCGGGTGTCTCTCTGAGCGAGGCGAGGTATCGTTGGCGAGTTGACGTAGTGGTGTGCTGGTGCGGCGCATTCGGGCTGCCGACTTTTTGGTTGCCTCCACTGCAGTGGCTTCTTTAAGGGCATCGGTGAGGCTGATGTCCCCCTTAGCCATGATTTTGCTCTGGATCGTGCCATCTTCTAGGCCCAGAACTAGGCGGTCTCGGAGGGCTTCTTCTAAGTTAGAGAATCCGCAGAGGCCTCCAAGGTTGCGGAGGTCTGCGACGTAGTTGGCAAGGCTTTCGCCTTTCCGCTGGTCCCTCTGGTAATATTCGTGTCTTCTGACTAAGGTTGGCACGGTGGGCGCGTAGTGGGCCCGTAGCAAAGGCTCGAGGACGTCCCAGTCCATCGCTTTTACTTCGGCTGGCTTGGCAAGTGATTTTGCCATTTTAAACACGGTAGGCCCGCAGTGGGTTAGAAATATAGCTCTTTTTTTGCTGGTTGTTGCATCTTTCAAATTGTTGGTCTCCAGAAACATATGGAACCTATCCATGTACGACTCCCAGTCTTCGGTTTCTGGGTTGAATGGAGCGGGTGGTACGGCACCGCTGGCCATGTTGCCGTTGATAGTGCGTGTTCGACCACGTGCTCTGTTGGTTGCTCTGTAGATCAGTCAGCTCTTCGGTCTCCGTATCCCACCCTCGTCGCCAGTGTTAAGTTTGGAGAATAATGGAGACCAGACATCTGACCAGTGACTTCAACTCTTTAATAACAGTAGATACAACAGAACAGAGCAAGGCTATGGGCAGCAGTAACCCTTTTATAGGGTTGGCTGCTACCTTATTAACCAATAATATGTGCAACAAGTTCAACTAATACCCAATAAGAAGTGTCCTAATATTGGCCAATCAGGGACTTGTTATGGACCAATCCTTGTTCGTTGTTTAAGGACCAATCAGGTGTGCAGGCTTCCAAAACCTGCTTTGCATTTGGGCTAGTTACTTTTTTATTGATTCACAACACTAATGATGTCATTAGGTACTTTAGTTTTTGATGCATGCATATAAGTTGAGCCCTTTATGCCATGGTGCCACCCCAATACATGCAATCATGCAATGAAAGCTTTTTTAAAAATTGATGACTGCTTAATGAACAGAAAGTAGAGTTGATGAACAGGAGAAAGGGATAAAACTGGATTCTCGGAGGCTTAATCCAAGTGTACTACAAAATTCTACTCCATTTTCTAATATCTAATAGCCAAACATTTCAAAATGTCTGTTATAGCATAATAACGTTTTCTACAAATTAAACTTATGTTGTTCTTTCTATCATGTTCTTATTCAGACTTTATCTTCAGGTACTTGACCAATGTTATCTTTCCTAAATCTGGCAAAGGAAAATATACAAAAGTCAGGATCCAAAATGGACCTCCATATATAGATTGGCACAGGATCCAATAAGGGCATTAAAAGTATGAAATGAGTATTTAGCGCTCAAGAAACTTCAAGTTACCTCATTTGCTTCATAAATGCCCTCCACAAGGAAAGAAAAAAAAAAGAGGCAGAAAGTATGCATCCTGCTCACATTGAGGGTGCTTAAGGTTTAAAAATAGGTAATGAAAGGTTTAATGAGGATCACACATTACTTTTTAAACCTTTGATTTGTGGTCTTATAACTTTAAGAACCAATATGATGTATAGTAAGGGTTAAATTTAGAAACCAGTACTCTGTCTGTTCCAGATTCATCTTTGGCATGAAGCCAGCTGTGTGACCTTGGCTAGTCATTCTCTCTTATCCTCAGGTAAGAAACAATGGCAAACCACTTCCGAAAAACTTGCCCAAGAAAGTTGCAGGGACATGTCCAAGCAGTTGCCAGGAATCACGACTGACTCAAAGGCAGAAATCCATTAAGGATAAATTACACTACCCAGCTTTGGGTGCTACTGCTCTATATGAGTTCCCTAAAGCTTTTATTGAAGGATACAGCTATTCATTTGTTGACAAATCCATATTCTCAGGATATTAACAGTGCAACCATGGGCCACTTTTCTATATAAATTTCTATGAGTAGGTTCTTTCTTCCATTGTCCTCCTCATCAGTAATTTATGTTCAAACAGTCTAAAACAATATGAAAGAGTTGCTAGTGTTTTCATATCAATATTACCTTATATTGCCATTACTGTACAGTTTGGGGCTTTGTGGCCAGCTACCATGACAATAGATGCACAGCCTGGAACCAGTTTTAGTTAATTAGAGTCAATCAATCCAAACTTTGCTAACTTACTCATGTGAAACAATAGTATAATGAACCAAAGTCTGCAAGATGATTGGGAAACACAAATTATTGCACCCTGATAAATTAAATGTGACTATTACAAAACCTTCCTTTTAAATGAATATTCAGAGAGGGAATGTATGGGTGAATAACCATAATTTAAAATAGAAGGGGAAAATGTAAAAGCAGCTACAATCCCAATTTGCTAGTTTCATGTTTTTCTAAAAGAAATAAAGTGTTCGTGTTACCATATATGCTGGACAAAATGTGCATAAGATAGCGTGACTTTGGAGAAAGGTTTTTAATAAGCATTTTTAACAAATTCTCTTGCAGCTAAATTTCTTCTGACACTATTCAAAAAGTTGCTAGTTTTTAATAGTATGACTTCATAACTTGTCCTCTTTGACTACATTTCATCAAACTGTAGGAAAAAATTGGTTTTGCTATAAACAAAATGTATTATAGAGATTTAACTGGTAAGAAGTTACACAATATTCCCTTAGGAAAAGCCTGACATTGGTTAGTGTTCTATAGGCTCAGATATAAAGTTAGTAATTAGATAAGAGTAGGGAAAATTAAGATTCAGAGGAACATCCCAGTAGGAATTGTGTGGATAAAAGAAACTATGCTAAGATTGTGCAATATATTTTAGAAATAAATAGGGCAAGTGCCATAATTACTTCTGATATACTAAAAATCATGACCACATCCTGTCTCTTATGGTTTCATCATAAACAAAAATAATGATGATGAAACCTAAGAAGATAAAAAAATGTCCTAAAAGATTATGAAAATCATGGACATCATTTTTGTACATTACGAGATCTTGTTACAAAGATATTCTGATATTTACTGGCTTTATGGATTACATTTAGATTTCTCTAAGGAGCTTCAAACAGTTGGTATACATAATACTATCCATTCAACCCATTAGTTCTTGTAAGAGGCTTCTGAGATAGGTCAACTGAGAGAATCTGACTGTAAGAACCAGACAGTGATCTTCATAGCTGATAGGGGATTTGAACCTGCAGATCCTGAGTCCTGTCATAATATTTGAAGTGCTGCATTGGTTCACTGAGGCTTAGGAACATTTGGGGCTAAGAATAACAACCTCTCTCATGACCACAAATAGCAGCAAGAAAAGGACTAACTCCTTTTTACACATTCTAGAAAGTCAGTAAGTGCAATTTTAAATTATTATGCAACATTGAATTTAGACAATACAGTTTTAAACAGTCTCAGAGAGAACAGTAGCTCCGAAAATATCTTGGATGGGAATTGATGTGAAGCAAGATATTTTCCCGGATATGTCTCTGATGGAAAGAGCCTTAATGTGACCTTTCAAGTTAATTCTTTGAAAGAATAAAAAGATATTAAATCAACTGTTTTGATATAGCTGATGTAGGCACAATCTGACCTAAAGTTACTCATGAATAACATTTCATCCTTTGGTTTCCATGCTCCACTACCTTCATATTGTTTTCTTTTTGTTTAAATCCCATCTCAACCAAACACAATGGGTGAAAATTATTTGGCATCAGTTCAAATAACTATATTTGTAGGAAGTGACATACCATTGTTTCCTAATCAATCATACAAGAAGTACATGAATGAATAAATAACAAGAGTTTAAAAGTAGCTTCCTTGGGTTCACTTGAGTTATTCATGAAAATATTCAATAACATAGAAAGTTGTTAAGTAAATGATCAAACTTTTAAATTCCTCAGCACTTTTTTGGGGGAGAGGGGAGGGTTATTATTAGCAAAATCAAAATAAAAGGCAGAGGTGAGGAAATATCCAAGCCCTTTTTGCTTTAAAAGGAAATGGAGGAAATATTTTGAAAACATGCAGAATGCTTTATGTATATCCACACTGTATTCATTCTAGTTTACTCTTAAGTATACCTTCACAGAGTTGCAGTCTTGGCAAAAGTCTAGTCTTCTTTGAGTTTAATTCCTAATGACTTAATGCCAAGAGCATTTTTAAGGGATTGGATAGAATGTAGAAGGGGTGTCAAGTTAAGATAGTAGCTCTACCATGTGATCAAAGCCCCAGTCTTTGGGGCAAGGCCTCAGTCATGTCATAGCTATCACCATCTTGATTTTTTTTAAAAAATCTCCTTCATGGATGCCCCTGTTTTATGAACTGCCTATGTAGTGCTCTGGCCAACAACATATGTTTTGGTTGCTACCTCTTCCTCCTCCTCTTTCTTCTTCTTTTTGGAATATCCTTGTGTTTCCCACTAGATAATTCAGGTTTGGCCTAGTTTAGCTTTCTGAGATCAATTACGGTTGGCTATGATTTTTATAAAATGAACAAAAAGCCTCTGTGAAAAAGATGAAAAGTAACATATAAGCTCAAGAAATGCTGCATTTATTCCATGGCATTTTTGCAGCAGATATACATGCTATTGTGTTTCATGATAAGAAATATGCCAAGCATAAAAAAGGAATAAGAAATAGGCAAACATGTTAAAAACATAAAAAAGAAAAGAAAAGAAAGCTAAAACTAGTTGACGCCAACACCATCCAATGTTTCTTTTTATACCCCTCTATCCTTATGAACCATCCCCACTTACATAGCATTTGTTCTCCAGTTCACAGATCACCATGT
Source organism: Notechis scutatus (assembly GCF_049901735.1). NCBI lineage: Eukaryota > Metazoa > Chordata > Lepidosauria > Squamata > Elapidae > Notechis > Notechis scutatus. The sequence continues at coordinate 166,770,844 of NC_142011.1, forward strand.
GTGCTTAACATCCAGCCTCAGGCAATCAGAAACTTGCTCTCTGCTAAGGGCTTTGCAGTAGTTAGATTTGAAGACAAAAAGTGCTTTGGGTCACACAAGGGTGCATATGTAGGACTATTTGCAACTCCTTAAAGCAGCAGCACTTTCACCTGAGATTATTAAACAGTTACCCTATTCAATATTTTGCTCTTTTAATTAAGACTCTAAAGTCATTTTGCTATTGTTACTCTTGATGGTTTTTTTAATGGAACAATACTGATGTGCAATTTTAGTTAGCTTTTCACTATTACCTTGTGAAAACTTTGTCTTGTTTTCTTTTCTTTACAGCTGTACCACTGACTAATAATACATCTGCTTCTGGAGTTCCATCACAAAAGGCAAAATAATTCCTGAGAAGGCTGTTTGCAAAATGTGAGCACTTTATGAAAGTATGTTCTCACCCAGGATTCCCTCAGACCTGCACCTAGTTTATTCTATTCCACTGATGCTGATGAATTAAACAAATACTTTGCACCCTCCTTGGTGTCTAATTTATATGCTAATTTACAATCTGCACACCAGGAACTGAGCCAGAGACCATTCATTAAAAAAAGAGAGAAAAAGGAAGAAATGCTCAAACTCAGCAACAGGAACTGCAGTTGCAAAGAAAACATGGGCATGTCCTCTTGCACCCACATCACATTTTTTGTTAACATGACCAACTTTTATAACTACCCCCTGGCCCAGCAAACACATGCCAAAAAATCTCAAAGACCCTCCTTAGGTTTACTATTATTTCAAGCACTCTTGACAGCAAAAAAGTGTTCTAAAGCTCATTCCAGATTCTGACGATGTGTTTTTTTCTTGGACAAAATCCACGGTGAAGTGTCTTTGGGTTTTGAGACTTTGTTATGCCAAGAATACATGTTAAATGAAGCACAATATCTGTTGCATTTATAACATGATCAAGTAACACAATGCATAGCATCAAAAGGAAAAGAAAAAAACACGTGTATGTTTCTCTCATGGGAACATACTATGAGCCACTGAAAACATTGCAAATGCAAGTGAAGCAGCTGTTTCTGGTTTTCTTTTAAGGTCCCTAACTGAGAGTTCACCTCCCAAAAGATGTGCATGAATGCAGACTTAAAATATATATCATGTGATTCAGAGGCGGGATTCAAATTTTTTTACTACCAGTTCTGTGGGTGTGGCTTGGTGCGTGTGGCAGGGGAAGGATACTGTAAAATCTCCAGTCAGAGGTGGTATTTGCCGGTTCTCTGAACTACTCAAAATTTCCTCTACCGGTTCTCCTGAACTGGTCAGAACCTGCTGAATATCACCTATGGTGTGATTGTATACTGCTGTGTAGGTACACAGTGAAAAGCAGACTTAAGCATCATATATTTTCTTTCCACAAAAATAAGATAAAAGGGGTATCACAGAACAGATTGAATAGCTCTTTTTTAAAATTGTAAAACTGCAAGACTAGAACACATAAAAGTATATGGAAATTCCAAACCAACAATTTGAAAATAATTTTAATGGGGTGAGATAATACAAAGGAAAAACTAGTATCAAGAGACTTGGAAGAGGTGTGGGTATTTTGGGCTGACTAAGTGAAGCAGGTATTATAGTATCAGAGAGAACCAGCTCTCTTCATAAGTGTTTGGAGGGAAATTCCACAGAAAAGAAGGAAACTTATTTTAGTATAGCAGTGCCTAAGAGTTTACAGAATCCTTGTTGGTTTATATAGCTATGCTTTTTTTTTAGGAACAAGAAATCTTTTTTCCTTTGGTTTCTGCCTAAAGTTCAGGCATTTCTGCTAAGTTTGGAAGCTATGGGGTAGGAATACAGTAGCTAGCAAGTAATGGCTACTAGAGACGAGATATATACAGTATCTCCGTAGTACAGTAAATTGTAGCGCAAGTAGCTTTATGTTCTAGATGCAAACACTATATCCAATGCTCAGTTTAAAGTAGCTTTTTTTCTAGAACACCTCAAACATTAGCTAAGAATGCTGGGAATGATAGGATTTGTATTCTAGCACATGAATCCTTTAGGCCAGGGGTGTCAATCTCACGGCCCATGAGCCGGATGCATCACATGCTGGCCCCGCCCCCACCCGATTTAGCGAAGGGAAAAAAGTCCCTATACATCATGTGATGCCGCCGTAACGACATGAGTTTGACACCTCTGCTTTAGGCTATCCTCTCTCTCCAGTTTGCTTCATAGATAAATCTACTTGAATTGTTGAACCAACTTCTCAATAAGACTGTCTGTTCTATGTGGTGTCCACTTCTCTAGTGAAACAGAGAGACGTCTACTCAGTTGTTAAGAAAAACCTGTCCCTGGAAACAGAGATGACCTCAGATCTCTTGGAATTTTGGAAGGCTGTTAAAACCTAGATCTTCGGGGGTGGGTGGGAAGGCTGAGTATGGGATTGAGGAGATATTTTATGATATAGTTGTATTGTACATTGTTTATATTTTAAGCTGAATTAATAGAATGGTTCTTTGTTAGACACTTTTTAGAATATGTGAAGTGATATAAATGTTCATATAAGTAATGAATTTAGTAGATGTTGGGCATTTCTGATTTGTTGATTGATGGAGAATTGCCTATGGCCTTAGTGTTGGATATGATGTAGGATCTATACAGTTCTTTGTCTAACATACTTGTAATAGAATTCTCTGCTACTCCTTTGTATCTACAATCCTTTTTGGAAGTAATAAATCTTAATGTTATTGTGTGGGATTGTCTATAATGCTTGGCAATGGTAGCATTAGTAGATTTTTTGGGAATGGCAAAAAACATTTCCCTGAGTTCTGTATGACCCTATTACATCATAACACTTTTCTAAAGCACAATTTTACATAAAATATGAAACAGTTAAAAAGAAATATTATTAAGTGATGCTGAATTTACTAATCACCTATAATTTGTATCAGGAGCTTTGAATGAATGATTTGATTAGAGGATTTCAAAATCTGATATCTGAAACGAATCTCTGAACTGATTCACTCTACTCAATCAAATCAGGTAGGTACCTTTAATTTCTGAGTTTCCAAACCAATTTGGAGATTTGTTGGGGTTGTTTTGCTCCATAGATTTTCAAACATTTTCAGCTTGCACTCCATGTATGGACAAAATTAAGAGAGGCAAGTTGATGCTTACCGTGATATTGACATGCATGGTAACCAATGACTTTAATATTTCCCAGCACTTCCCAACCAATACCAGTACTTAGTAAACTCTGCTCTGCTCTCTTCATTTGTCCATTTGTCAACATCATGCTAAATTTATTGAAGGAGTGACAGATTGTAGCTTTTGGTTTTCTGTTTTATTTGACTTGTAGTATAGTACATATTAATTGTGCCACTGTCTGCAGTTTATCCTTTTATCATCTTTCAATTCCTTCCCCCAAATTAAAAAAATAATCTAAAATAACTTACGTCATCTTCTTCTGCTTGCCTTTTGTCAATTGTTCTAGAATCTAGTGATTGAATAAGCCTTCTCCATTGCATAAGTGGGCATGAGATAGTGTGCCTGCTGCTAAGACTATTGCATATAATACAAACTATTTCTTAAAATATCTATCTATCTATCTATCATCTATCTATCTATCTATCTATCTATCTATCTATCTATCTATCTATCTATCTATAAATCTGTAATAGTGGTAATGCATACATATTTTCCAAATTTTAACAATTATGTAAGCAGCACATCGATAGAATTCCCAAAATAATTTCTCTTATTATATCAGTATGGATTCTTTTTACTATCAACTTTTGATTGTAGTCATTTTTGTTTTAAAATGATCTGATTTTTTTAGGAATAGAAGATGAAAATATCTATATATTACCACTAACAGATTGGTGAAATCAATATAAAGTATTTACTTTTAATTAATTTTCAAACCAAGGCATGTATAGGACAGGAAAATGAAGTTGTTTTTAATCTCAAGGACAACAGGTTGTCTAGCCTCCCATATCAAAAACAGGATCTATTTTTACACAAGAATACTTGCTCCTATTATGGTTAGGTTTCAATTTACGATCCTATATATGTAGTACAAAGCATTTTCATAATCAAGTCTTTTATTCCAGGCATGCTTCTGACCTATGGAATTTCATTCAAAGGAAGTCTCATCTGGAATCAACCTTGCTGTATTTTAGATGCTAGTTGAATAGTTAGAAGTAGAATAGATGGCAAATCTTTTTCTAAGGTATCTTTGCCAGATAGTTCTTTACAGCTAATTCCTGCCTTGACTACTATAATGTTCTACCTCAGAAGCTATTTCTGAAGAATTCCTTGAAGAGACTATTGTTCCAAAATACAGCAACTTTGTTCAGGGGCTCAATGAGGGAAGTATAGATTATGTTTTTGAAAAATGATATGGAGACTGCTAGCTTGCTTCTGGGCATATTTTAACATTCATGCTGGACTGGGTCATTCAAAGCTGACAGTTTTGAAAATATCTGCTAAAATGTGATCCATTCAAAGCTATCAGTTCTTATCAATCAGGTACATATGTTCGATGTTCAGTAGGGTCTCTCTATGCATTTATTTATTTAATTTATTTGTTTGTTTGTTTGTTTTCCATAGCTGTCCATCTCAAGTGATGCTTTTCAACATGTATCAGGACTAAATAGGAAAAATTATGCATTAATCTCTACACTGCCTGGAGATGGGTAATTAAGAAACAAGAAATATCATAAATAAATAAATACAATATTTTTGACTTGATAATAATGCTAGAGACAAATAAATGATGTATGGATATTGAAGAACCTCACTAAGGATGCCTAGAATTTTGTTTACATGGGTTGCATTAGCGTACATTGTCTATTTTTGCTGCTTCATGCAAGATAATTAATACAAGATAGTTTCAATCCCATAGTCCATTTCAATTGCTTTTCTAGTTTGTGAGTAGCTTTGGGAAGAAGAAAAAACCAGAGGCAACATTTTCTATATAATATACTGTATGTATTTTTTAATTAAATGGAACATGGTTAAATTGTTTTTAAAATGTTTAAAATGTTTATTTGAATTTTATATTTGTAATAGTCCATTATCTTTATTTTCATATCCTTTAAATTTTGACCATTCTGCTAAAATAATTGTCAAATTTTGCATTATTTATAACTGATATTGGTTCCTGATATCTTGAAAGAACTTGTGTATTTTTAATGATTTTTTTGGTCAAGAATAACACAGTATTTTCATAGTAGGCAGAATCAGTTACATTAGAGGAAATGGATAGAAATTGTAAATATTTTTAACCTAATAAAATATGAGATAAATACAGGTTTTTTTTTGTTTCAAGGCTTTTGAAATATTGCTCCAAGATTTATATTGTTGGGAAATGTTCAAAATCTTTCAACTTGTTCCACTTAGTATATTCATAACACTGTATATTTATTTGTTGTTTTTGAAATTACTAACCATATATTGCTCAATAATAAATAAATTATGACTTAGACTAATTTACTTTTATCACAAAATATGTTTTCCTTCTATAGGTAATACTGTTCAGATTAATATTATAAAAGTAAACTCAGATAAAAAGATTTTTTGAGATTCTAGATTTTCTGTGTGGCCAAAAGTTGTTCACTTACCAAGCTTCTTTCTTTCTTCTTCTTTTTTTTTTTTTTTGCATAATATTTACCTCAAACTTGCTTCAGGCTAATGTCTCAATAATTTCCACTCCTTTCTCAGGTCCTTACCACAAAGGACTTGACTAATGATCCATGGACAAAATGAAGCATTTAAATTTATTCATTAATCATTCATCTCCAGCTCATTGAAAACTTTAAACTTCCACAAAATTAAGATAGAACATTGAAGAGTGATTGAGGGAGACAGCTTTCAGTGAGCTAAAAAAGACTGGTAAACACAAAAACAAAAGTACATTAGACAGAGTCTTAAAGTGTCACATGGGCATCAGTATTGTTACAGTTTACATAAACTTTAAGTACTGAATCGCAAAGCCTTTATTCGGTCCAACACAATGGGGAAATCTGGGGAAGCGTACAGTCACTGTCAACACCACCAGTAATTATTCTCTCTTCCAATTAATGGTGACATAGATTAATTATCAGATGAGGCAAAGCCAATTGCAATCAGTCACCCAGAGCTGAAATTAGATCGTTCCTGACAGCAGCATGAAAGTCACCTGTTTCATTGTTATGGATTTGCTGTAAGTAAGAGAATGGCAAGGCATGCTGGGAGGTGGTGAGTTTTTCGTCCATGGAAGTGTGAAATGGCAAACAGGTGAATGTCCAATTACACTGTTATCTGAACTGTGTGACTTTTCTTGTCTTATATTTCAGCATCCAAGACACAGTGGTTGTTTGCATTATCTTCTAAGTAGACAAACCATCTGTCAAAGACTTCAAGAAAATGTCTGTATTTTGGACTGTCTCTAATAATCCCCCCTATATGAAACAGAAAAAGAAAAACAAGAACACATTCAATAAAGAAATAAATCCAGTTTATGAAAATATACATATAGAAATGGTAGCAAGAATTTTCAAAACAATCTTTAATATTATTTTAAAAAGTGAAAGCACTGCCACTTTATTAAAAAAAACACAGGACACTCATTCACACATTCCTGCAACTTGGCTGACTCTTGATACAAAACTATCATAAGATTATCTTTCTGAAAGTAAACACCCAATTTTCAGGCAAGTTAATGAAGCTTTATGTGCAACCAGGTTAGTATTACCAGTGGTATAAAGGTAAGAAGAAACTAGTTTACTCAATTTATTATAATAATAGAATATTGCTTTCATTATTTGTCCCTTTTTCATGATGTTGAGGGAAGCAATCACATGTAATTATAAACACATATACATCTTTTTAAAAATCCTTTTGTATTTCTATCCTTAATGGAAATATGTGATATTTGTATCCTAAATTGAAATAATATAGGAAAAATAGACAATGTAGAAAGCAAAACATAAGTTTTATGAAAAAGAATGTATAGAGGAATCATGTTGCATAATGATGACAAGATTTGCTCCTTGCTGTTGCAACCCTCATCCTGTATTTTCTACACTTCAAAAGGTCTTTTTCAATTATATTCTATCTTTTTCTTAACCAAGGAGATTTGTATGGTGCATATCATGTCTGCATCAAGGTGAAATGGCTATTACAGAGATTCCAGTTAAGAAGGTCATCATTCTCTGCATGCATGAAGAGCAAATCAATCTTCTGAAGCAAAAGGAAATGCTATGTTGGATTTGGTGCTGGCAAGTAGTGTGACTATGATAGATAAAATGGCTGCTGGGGAATAACCTTGGACCAAGTGATCATGCATTAGTCCAGAAGGATTTAATTGAATAGGCTGTTGGAAAAGTGGCTGTAACTAAGGTATTTTATTTCAAAATGGCTGATTTTGACAAGCTACAAGTTGAGTGCAGAGATGAACTAGATGTCATTCTGGGGAATTATGGAAATATGGAAAAGGATCTACATTTTTAAAAGAACATTGCATAGATAACTCATATTTTGCATTTTATGAAAGATGAGAAAGTTTCCAAGCCCTGATTGCTTCTATTAATGTGATGCATACAGATACCACCCATTTCTAACTATTGAACCATGAACCTCTGTACCATTGTGATTTTAGCAAAGGAATCCCATTGCAGCATAGAAAGTAGTCAGACACTTTTGCAGTTTTCTTAAAACCGACTGCATAAAGAAAGGTGAGAGTCATAGTACCATAATTACACAGGGGAATTTACTGAGCTGCATATACTGACAATGCACTTGCTTTCTTTCATTTGTATAGATGGCCCTCTTGTACTGTTGTATGCCAGTTACTTATTCTCAGAAGTTTCAGATAGTTTTACAAGTACTCCATGTTCTTTTTCAGAAAGCTCATAGTCGCTGTATAAAATTATGTCACTGTATAAAATTATATTGCATTTGGGTAGCAATAACAAAAAAATAAAATCAAATTTTTAGAAACCTGCTGAGCCAGTTTCCTGGGCTATATGTTATGCAACTGAAGAAAATCTTCCCCCGTTCTAATCTTAAATTCAACACGCATGCACAAACACAGAGAGAAAGAGAGAGAGAGACAGAGACAGACAGACAGATACACACATACTCATACACCATATACTTGCAAATTATTCATATATGAAGCGTACTCATTTTATTTATTTATTTTTGCTTATTGAAATTGAGTATGTAAAGTGTCTCTGAAAAGTACATGCTTAAGGTGATAGTTGTGTGATAATGAAGACTCTATAGTAATGATAGCTCATTATTTCACATATTTGGTGAAACAATAGCCATCAAATGATAGGTGTAAACCTGATCAACATTAGAGATAAAAAATAAACTCCAATTTCTGGTTGCTTTCAGGATGTTGGACAGACAGATGCAGAATTACTACTGTTTTTATTAGAAAGAGAGAGATCACACTTTGAATTCCAAATAAATACTTCATACAGCTTGGTTTATTGCTAAGAAGAATAAGAAAGTGATCTATACACAGTAATAGAGGATATTTACAAATGTAACAGTGCCATAGTATTGCTGCAAAATGTGGAAATTTGTTCTTAATTGTTGAAACATTGAATAAACAAATGTATTAAAAAAGAAAGAAAGTGATCTATAAATTAGAAGCAAATTGTGGACATCTGAATCAAGATTTGTCAGGACCAATTATTTCAAACACATCTTTGTTCCTTTTGTAATGATTTAGTAGTAAATGTAGACTACATAGAATACTGACTGTACCTAGAATGGGATTAGTTGAGTGTACTGCTCCATCTAGAATATTAATTAATCTGAATTTTTTTAAAAATCAGTTTTCCAAGGATGTGACATGACAGGTTTCATTCTAGAAATAAGGCTTTGTATTAGTATACTAAAATTTTAATGGTAGGATTGCATTTTGGAAATAATAGTGCTCCAAAGGCCACTAGTCTGATTTGAATAGCTTTGCTAATTTATCAACCCCAGGTCTCAGGGTGGATTTCTCATTACAGGTATTAACTTTACCATACTTAAAGAAATATGGAGAGAAAACCCCTTAGCTACTATGACTATGAGCATGGCATGCATTTAGAAGCCATAAGGACAGCAAATTAATACCTAGTGCATTTACTATTTAGTGTTATAAGTAAGATAACAAGGTAAAAACATTGAAACTTAAACTTGACTGTTTCCTCATTAATATTCCCACATTTGCTACTTTGGAAATAGGTTCTACAGGGTTCTATAATACTTTTTTCTTTAATACTTGTGTTTAGGGCAGCAGCTTAAAATACATAAGCACAAACATTTAACCATAATAACAAAAATATAGAAGGTTCTTATTAGGAAGAAGCAATGTTTTATTTGTATTTCTACATACTATTTTAAAAATTCAATCTAGGAATAAAGCAGTTCTATCTTTCAGGGAAAACTGGATGGAACCATGCATTACATGAGTAAGACATTTAAATAACTGAAAAGGTGAAAGTGGACAATCTTGTTAAACAAATACTTTTATTACTAAGAGTAGGCAGATATGCCAAATGGAAATGCAGATAACAAATTGACAAGAGACTCAAGCCATGCCATGAATTTAAATTCAAGCATCATCTTTGCATGGAAAAATAACACTTGTATGCTGGTTTTCCTATAAGGATAATGGAGTCCTCCACTTGAATCAGTAGTGAAAACTGTAACTTGCATATGTCAGAGAACAAGGCTCTTGGACCTCAAAACAGAAGTTATATTTAAATTGATTAGGGAATTCAAGTTCAAGAAGAGATACTTTCCTATGCAAGTATTCATGTCTAAATATATACACTTTTAGGAGGTTATTTTCAGTTTTTTTTTACTCCTGGCAAATTTATTTATTTTTTATTTATTTATTTGATTTGCCAATTGTTTACAAGATAATAAGTATAAGTGTATACATAGTTGTGAATACATGAAATGGGTACATATAAGAAAAATAAAAGAAGAATAAGAGAAACAATAGGACAGGGACGGTAGGCACGTTGGTGCGCTTATGCACGCCCCTACAGACCTCTTAGGAAAGGGGTGAGGTCAATAGTAGACAGTCTAAGGTTAAAGTTTTTGGGTTTGGGGAAGAAACTGTAGAGTCGGGTAGAGTATTCCAGACATTGAATACTCTATTGCTGAAGTCGTATTTCCTGCAATCAAGTTTGGTGCGGTTAACTTTGAGTTTGTATCTATTGTGTGCTCTTGTGTTGTTATGGTTGAAGCTGAAGTATTCATTGACAGGTAGGACATTGCAATGTATGATTTTATATACCATGCTTAAATCAGACCGAAGACGGCGTAATTCAAGGTTTTCTAGTTCTAGAATTTCAAGTCTGGTGGCATAAGGTATTCTACAACGAGTAGAGGAGTGGAGAACTCTTCTTGTGAAATATTTCTGGACTTTCTCAATTGTGCTAATATCAGATACGTAATGTGGGTTCCAGACTGATGAACTGTATTCGAGTATTGGTCTAGCAAATGTTTTGTATGCTCTGGTTAGTAGTGTGATATTACCAGAGAAAAAGCTACGTAGGATTAGGTTAACAACTCTTAATGCCTTTTTGGCTATGTAGTTGCAGTGGGCTCTAGCACTTAGATCATTAGAGGTGAGTATTCCAAGGTCCTTTACAGAGCTTGGGTCATCAACAAGATCTTGACTATTCAGCTTGTATTTTATTTTCTGATTTTTTTGCCAATATGTAAGACAGAGCATTTATTTGTTGAGATTTGAAGTTGCCATTTGTTTGACCATTCTGATACATAGTCAAGATCTTTTTGTAGGGTAGCAGTATTGTCTGTGGTATTGAACAGCTTTACATCATCAGCGAAAAGAACGCAATTGCTCTTAATATGATCACAGAGGTCATTTATGTAGAGTATGAAGAGAGTTGGTCCTAGAACACTGCCTTGGGGGACACCACTATTGACAGGTACAGAATTTGATAGGACGCTCCCAATTTTGACCATTTGTTGTCTGTTTGCCAGGAATGCTTCTATCCAGTTATTCAGTTGTCCAGAGATACCATAGGATTTTATTTTTAGGAGTAGTTTGTCGTGTACCACTGAATCAAAGGCTTTACAGAAGTCTATGTAGATTGCGTCTATTGCTTTGCCCTGGTCGAGTTGTGTCGTCCATATGTTTTTGCAGTGTAAGAGTTGCAGATTACAGGATAGTTTTTTTCTGAAACCAAATTGTTTATTGGAGAGTAGGTTGTTTGTCTCTAAGTGGTGGATGATGGATTGGTTAATAATTGATTCCATGACTTTACAGGTGACGCAGCATAAGGAGATTGGTCTGTAATTTTCAACTAGGCTTGGGTCTCCCTTTTTGAAGATGGGGATGACTGTGGCTTGTGACCATAGGTTAGGCAAGGAGCTGGTCCTGAAAGATTTTTCAAAGATTATGCTTAGAGGTTTGGCTATGGCAGTGGATAGCTTTTTTAAGAAGTAGGCAAATATTCCATCCGGTCCAATAGATAGAGATGGTTTTAGATTGCGTAGTGCTTTTTCAACATTGTCTTCTGTAAAATCGATATGTATTAGATCATTGTTGTTATCTGTGGTACGGCTAGGAAATACTGGGCATGATCCATTGCTGTTTACAAATACTGAGCTGAAGAATGTGTTAAAGATGTTGGCTTTAATGGTGTCGTCGTTGCAGTCTTTACCATCAGGTCCTATCAAGGGTGGGATAGACCTTGAGTCTTTTAGTTTGTTGTTTACAAAATTGTAAAAAGCACGGGTGGAATTGGTGCTTAGAAGGTTTTCCTCTTGTTTAATGTGATAATTGATGCATTCGGTCTTTATCTGGTGGCATAAATTTTTGTATCGGCTTTTGAAATTGGCAACGTGACCAGATTTGTTTTTCCGCCAGAGTGATCTCTTTTTGGATTGAAGTTTCCTTATTGTTATGGGTAATCTGCTTTTTGTTTTGTTTTGGGAGTTGTTGTTGGTACATATAGTTTGATGACTCTTTTGACTTCAAGTAAAAATATGTTGTAATGGTCTTCAACAGTATTGCATCCAGTGAATAGAGATTGCCAATCAAGGGATGAGAGATCGTTGTCTATAAGATCATAGTTGCCTTTTTGAAGTTACAATTGGGGATTACATCATTGTGGTGATTTTTGTGTGGGCGTATGTTGAGACAAAAGTCAATCATATTGTGGTCACTGCTGGAAAAGGGTTCTTTAGTTTGTATTCCGTAAATTAAATTCAAACTATTGCAGAAGATGAGATCGAGGCAGTTGTTTAGTCTAGTGTTGTTGGTTACTAGTTGTTCCAGTCCCAGATTTGTAATAGCATTGTAGAAGGTTGTGTGTATGATTTCAGTTGTACATTCATTTAGGGTCCAGTCAATATGCGGTAGATTGAAATCACCAAGAAAGATAAAAGGGTATGGGCAGGATGCAGCCCATGTTAGTAATGTATTTAACTTGTTTACATGTTCGATGTCATAATCAGGTGCTCTGTAACATAGTAAGAATCGAATTGTGATATTTAAGGATAGTTCACAGATGATGGTCTCAGGAAGAGCAAGCTCCTGGGTAACTTGGATATTTTTAGATGTAAGGACTTTTTATAGAAGATAGCAACACCACCTCCTCTACGAATTTCACGATCTGATCGGTAAACATGATAGTCTCTTTACTGTGGTAATGGAGTCAGGGAGAGATGCATTGAGCCATGTTTCACAGACAAATATAATGTCGAATTTAGCCATATTTAGTAGGAGGAAAAATTCAGGTATTTTATTCATGAGGCTTCTTGCATTGAGTAGTTTGCATTTAAGGCCAGTAGTAGTTGGAATTGAGGTAGTTAGGGCGTGCATGCCTAGTCTTGGGTGATGGTGGATTGGTTGAGGTAGGGTTGTGGTTGAGGGTAAAGCTGAGTTGTGGGTTGTGTGGCTTACTTTTGATACAGTCAGCATGGTAGTCAATGTACAGGTCCTTCTCTCCATTGTCTAGACATTTTTGAGTTCAGTCGGAGTACGGGAGCGGGCACGTTGCTGTATGGTTAGGTCAGGGCAACAACGGAGGTTCTTATGGTTGGTGTTGGTTTTGGCGAGTGAATTTATAGTGTAAATGAATTTACATTTGCTTGATTCATTTTTGCAAATGACCCTGCACAAGCGTGGGGTCACAGAGCCGTCTCTGTTTTTGAGCTCTTGGCCAATGCGGGAAATGTCAAGTATTTCATCAGCGGAGATGGTTGATGCTTGATAATCACTGATGATGTTTCGGACAGTTGTGATGTCATCATTGTCATTGATGTCCTCTAGACCAAATAAGATGGCGTTTGGACGTTTCCGTTCACGCTCAACGGCTTCTCTGTTGGCAAATGATGGGCTAAATTGCATGGATTAATCACTGCAATTTTCTTGGCAATGAATTTTGGAAGCAGTTTGCCATTGCATCTCTTCCTAGGGACAAAAGACTGGCCCAAAGGTAATTAGCTGGTTTCATGTCTAAGATGGGACTAGAATTCAAAGTCTCTCAGTTTCTAGTGTGATGCCTTAGTGACTGCACCATAATGGATGTTTGAATATTTACATGTTCTAATTCAAAGAAAAAGTATTGACAAAGGAAGGAGTAAGAAAGAGAGACACAGCTTTGGAGTGTAAGAGTCATATAATCAAAGAATTGTGTTTATTTGGCAAAGTCCATAAAAAAATGAAAGTATATGATCTAGTTTGCAATTACGTAAAGAACATTACAGAAAATATGTTTAATAAGGAGTTGTAGTTCACTAGATTTTGTAAAGATACTTCATAACTTTCTCCAGCTGATGCTGAGATGTAATCCTAGATACACTTGTTTGTAACAAATGATGGTTATTATAGAATAAACATTACAGTATTTTCAGTATTTTGGTTACTGGAGAATATTGGTATCCGAAGTCACAGAAGGAAGGAGAATGAATCTTTTAATAATCTTAAAATCAGTAGCCAACAATGACCTACATTAACAAAAGTTATATATACAGAGAAAATGGCTAAATAATAGGTAACTTGAAAACAGAAAGCATATTAGAAAATAAACTAGTACTGTATCTTTATATGCCTAAATACACCATGAACTGGCAAACTGGAATTGGAACCACTTACAAGATATAAAGGCATAGAATAGATTAAAGCTCTTCCATCCAAAACACAAAGCTAGAATGAGTCAGTATTTATTTATTTACATTGTGTCTTTTTTAATTGCTCTCTCTGTATATTTTTTCTATTACTGTAACATTTAGCTCATTCCTTTACCAGATGAGACTCTCGCCAATCTACAATACTTCTGAAATTTTTGTTTGATTATTTGGCTTCATTATTCTGGTCTTTTATATCAGATGATTAATTTATTGTAAAGCTTGTGATAGTGATTTTAGGTAGCCTAATGGCACATCAAGTATGTTTCTCAATGCAAGCCTTCTCACCAACTGACTAGAAAGCCAAACAACATTGGCATGACATTAGCAAATTTCTCCCTGTCTTGCCTAACTTGAGTTAATGTCAATAATATACAAAGAAATAAGTAGCACCAGCCTAAAGTACAGTATCACAAGTACAGGTTTAGATCCTTGAAAAATTGTCTTGTTCTTTTTGCCAGTTGTCTTAATCTAATAACTCATTAGAATGAAGAATCTAAATATCACAGAAATTGTTTTAAAAAGTGGAGAAAAGTAATGGCTATTGATAAATTTCAAATTAAGTCTTCAAAGTACTGCTCAGAAATAGAAAGAAAATTTGCTTGTGTTGAGACGTTTTGTATGAGAAATGTACTGTACGATTAAATACTGACTCACTTAACAATATATTTGATTCTGAGGCACTCAATCTTTGATATCTGCTAAGCCAGCCATCAGCTTACTTCCTACAGTATCCAGATAGGTTTAACACATGCAGGCTGACTTCAGTATGGATTGTTACATGGAAAAACAGCTGTAGAGAAATCAGTCCTAATTCTACAAAGATATAGGACTTCATTGTTTTACAGCCAAGCTGTCATCATATGGGTCACTTGATCATTTGCAAGTGCTTCTTCCTGCCTCTGGAGGAGTGTGATAAACCAAGTTACCCACCCATACACACAAACAAATGCAAAGGCATTTGTCATTTTGAGTAACGTGAGATGATTCCACATACATCTTTTGTCCTTTGGTATAGATTTCTTGAAATATTTTATCCAGCTAAATGTCTATGGTCCCAAACTCCTAATTTAAAAATGTTGATAAATGAAGTATCTCTTTAGCTAATAAATGAAGTATCTCTTTAGTTATCCTTTGTCAGCAACATTCATTTTAATGGAAAGTGAGTTTACAGGGTTACATGATTGAACTACTGAGCCAAGTCAGTGTTGGCAAATGATGGGCTAAATTATTGATGTTACACACTAATGAATTCTGATGAGAAATAAAACACAGACATTACGTTTCAAGTGGTTCATAATTATTTTTGTACTTTAAAAGCAATTTTGTTCTTTTGCCAAATCATACCAGTATGTAAAACAAAAACATTGCTAGTGATTATAGCTAGAATTAGTGAATTTGTGGCAAAAATGCTTCTCTACATTGTCCCATGGATACTTTACTCATATGACGCTTTTCATTTCCTTCTCATTTCTGGGAAAAGATAATTAAATTAAATGATGAAATTTTAAAACCTTTAAATAAGACAGTCTTTGCAACCATGATTAAGAGTTCAGTAGGTATGTTTATAATCAATGATACAGCAGCATGGATAATGGAGTTGTGTTAAATGACCATAATTAAATCAGGAAGTAACAAAAGCAAGGAAGCTTCTTAAAGTACTGATCCAGCATGATGTATTTTAAGAGAGGAGGCTCAAAATTAAATATAAGATGGGTTAACATTAATCAGACAAAATGGCCTAATGTTTGCACACAGCCATAACATCTTTCAAAATGCTTCATAATGGCATAAAAATAAATTGTTCATTCAGCATTGTTTTAAATGTAAATTGTATAGTCATGAAAACATGACCTAGATCATCAGTACTATTACAATATTGGTAATAATGCACAGCATGTGTTTTTAAAAAGATGTTGTGTATCATAAGCCCTGAGCCTTCATGCCACTAAACATGTCACTTTCAACATCTGCCAGAGTGGTTTTATACAAATCTCTGGCATAACTGCAAATTCTAAGAGTGATGTGGTCTATTCAGAACTGATTATCTTTGGCACACTGAGAATGAACTGCATACCTCTGCAATTCTTACTTGTGCTTGCCCTTCTTCTCCTTTCTTGCATTGTATTTCAGCAAATGTGTCAGCATTTATTAAACCAAGTTTTCCTATTATGTACAAACAATGGAAGTATAGTGTCAGAGCTTTCTTTAAACTGTAGTATTACATCGCATATAGCCACTCCAGTTGGAGGAAGCCATGATTAGATTGTTATATTTTTATCCTATGTATATGCTTATGCATATGTATATGTTACAAACTATTCTAAAAATACGAGTTCCATACTTGTAAAAGAAGAAACAGATATCCTGCGATCTCCGGAACTTAAAATTACATTTAATGTATTTATTAAGCTTTCGTCAGCCTCTGCTGACATGATCAGAGTATTAAGCTACCACTACAGAGATCTTTGCCTTTATATATAATTAATCAATTTAGCCCTTGTACGTGTAATGGGCCCTCTCAACTGCCTCCCATCCATATTTAGCTTTGTTGTTTTTGCTTCCATCATGTTGGTCAAAGGAGGCTTATCTCTTGTTGTTGCTTTCTCCCATGCCTGACCCAGCCTGGAATGCTTATCTCTAGGAGGTTATGTTAACATGCCAGCTATTGCAATTTGTTGCTTTGCTTGTGACCTTGTAGTTGGCCCGGCTGGTTCTTCATTATTCCTGTCTGCTATAACTTGAGGCAGCTCTGCCAAGCTCCTCTGTATTTGAACAGGCCTGGCTGTGCCTTCATAGGATGTGTCCACATGCCCAGGGATGGGGTGTGTGTGCCATCGGTCCCTGCTCCCCAATGGGAAGTGGTCTCTGCTCCTCCTGCAGGGTCTTTCCTGGTGTCTCAGTGCTTGGTAGGCCAGTGGTAATTCAATATGCCTATTGATAGAATTGCTATTGGAAAACCAGGCTTCTTTTAAAAGGCATCCTCCTTTAGTTATATCACGGGCAACAACCTCAGCTTCTTGAAAGCTGAATGTGTACTTATGCTCCTGCATATGTGCCCAGATCTGAGAATGCTGTTCTTTGCGCTGGATAAAACATTGCTGCACAATTTGTCCTCGAAAGTACTCATGGACACACAGGTCTGGGTTCTACAATGGGATACTGATTTTATTTTATTTATTTATTTATTTGATTTGTCAATCACTTACAAGATAATAGGTATAAATATATACATAGTTATGAATACATGAAATGGGTACATATAAGAAAAATAAAAGAAACAATAGGACAGAGATGGTAGGCACATTGGTGAGCTTATGCACGCCCCCTACAGAACTCTTAGGAAAGGGGTGAGGTCAATAGTAGACAGTCTAAGGTTAAAGTTTGTGGGGTTTGGGGAAGAAACCACAGAGTCAGGTAGAGTATTCCAGACATTGACCAATCTGTTGCTGAAGTCCTATTTCCTGCAATCAAGTTTGATGTGGTTAACCTTGAGTTTGTATCTATTGTGTGCTCTTGTGTTGTTATGGTTGAAGCTGAAGTATTCATTGACAGGTAAGTCATTGCAATGTATGATTTTATATACCATACTTAGATCAGACCGAAGATGGCGTAATTCAAGGTTTTCTAGGTCTAGAATTTAAAGTCTGGTGGCATAAGGTATTCTACAACAAGTAGAGGAGTGGAGAACTCTTCTAGTGAAATATTTCTGGACTTTCTCAACTGTGTAATATCAGATACATAATGTAGGTTCCAGACTGATGAGCTGTATTCAAGTATTGGTCTAGCAAATGTTTTGTATGCTCTAGTTAGTACTGTGATATTACCAGAGAAAAAGCTACGTAGGATTAGGTTAACAACTCTTAATGCCTTTTTGGCTATGTAGTTACAGTGGGCTCTAGCACTTAGATCATTAGAGATAAGTATTCCAAGGTCCTTTACAGAGCTTGGACCATCAACAAGGTCTTGACTATTCAGCTTATATTTTATTTTCTGATATTTTTTTTTGCCAATATGTAAGACAGAGCATTTATTTGTTGAGATTTGAAGTTGCCATTTGTTTGACCATTCTGTTACATAGTCAAGATCTTTTTGAAGGGTAGCAGTATTGTCTGTGGTATTGAACAGCTTTACATCATCAATGAAGAGAACGAGTTGCTCTTAATGTGATCACAGAGGTCATTTATGTAGAGTATGAAGAGAGTTGGTCCTAGAACACTGCCTTGGGGGACACCACTATTGACAGGTACAGAATTTGATAGGACACTCCCAATTTTGACCTTTTGTTGTCTGTTTGACAGGAATGCTTCTATCCAGTTATGCAGGTGTCCAGAGATACTATAAGATTTTAGTTTTAGGAGTAGTTTGTCGTGTACCACTGAATCAAAGGCTTTACAGAAGTCTATGTAGATTGCGTCTATTGTTTTTCCCTGATCGGGTTGTGTAGTCCATAAGAGTTGTAGATTACAGGATAGTTTTTTTCTGAAACCAAATTGTTTATTGGAGAGTAGGTTGTTTGTCTCTAAGTGGAGGATAATGGATTGGTTAATAATTGATTCCATGACTTTACAGGTGATGCAGCATAAGGAGATTGGTCTGTAATTTTCAACTAGGCTGGGGTCTCCCTAGGCTGGGGTTGTGGTTTTGTATGCTACCTGCAATCAGTGCATAGGGTTTCACTTGTTTGCGCAGCCCAGTTTCTGGCATGCCACAGACTGGTGCTGGTCCACAGACTGGGGATTGGGGACCCTGCCCTAACATATTATCTTGGCTAGTTTAATCAAGTAATAGCAATATTTCAGAAAATATTGGAAAGAAGTCTGGAATTTTAAAAAGCAGATAAATTATCTCAACCCTTTTCAATCTTGCTTCTAGTCTTTTGCAACCAAATCCACCATGGCTGCTCTGATAGGTAATCTCTTGTAGGAGAGAGATGGGAGAAGGACTCAAATCAGATGAGATCAAATATTTATTACAATATATACAACATAAGGGGAATGTTACTATCAATTCTCAGCAGAAATTGATCTGATTAACCAGGGTAAAACATATTTTTTGAACTGGAAGTTGGAAACATATCTGTCTATTCCAGTGCTCCTCAACTAAGTAATTCAGTAGCAGTCATCACAAATTATATTCTTGACAACCAGCATTTTCAATTTATAAAAATATTCAGTAAACTATCTGTATTAATAGTCATAGAGAAATATCCTACAATTAACAGCATAGGTTAACCTTAAAATCAATAAAGATCTGTTGAAGAGATATATCTTAATGATTTCTATGTTAGTGATGGTATAACTATTTGAGTGGGTGGCTGGATGAGAAAGTGCCTGACTTAGGAAGCCATTAGCAACAACTTATTTAGCAAACCTTGGTTTTACATTCCTGAGGAGGTGATGGATGAGACTGAATAGTTCCCTGTGTTAATTAATACAACATATAGATTTCCAGTCAGTTATATGTTATACCTGGATATGAATATGCAAGCTATCCTGGGTAAAGCCCTAACTTTTGCTTATTCGTTCTGTTGTAATTATTAGGGCCTAACTAGCTTCTCCCTCCAATTTCACGTAAAACTCAAAATTAAACTGGTGGCTGAAATTAGGGAAAAACTTTACTGTGCCTCTTAATTTCTTTTCTTTCTTTCTTTCTTTTTTGCTGAGTTTTCTGTTAAAATTTATTTTTCAAATGATTTTTCCTTTTAAGGGAAATAAATAGGGTGGCTGTTGAGAACTAAACATTGGTTTTAATGGAAAATCTATCCAAAGGAAAGAATGTCCTGCTTCTGTGGCTACTTTGTATAAGAGGAAGAAATTAAAAACTAGAGATGATTGACAGTCATTCAGTATGAAATATGCTGTTCTGTGTTTGAATGTTAAGTATCATATTGGTTTAAAGTGGCATATGGGATAGAGGACATTAGTATTTTAAATTCCTGTTTCCATTTTATCCCAGAAATTTCTCCAGTTCCATCAAAATCTCAAGGACAAGTATGTACAGATAACAGATAACAAATAACAGATAACAGGTAATCAGAATTGGAAGGGACCTTGTAGGTCATCTAGTCCAATCTCCGCCCAAGCAGGAGACACAACACCTTTTCTGACAAATGGCAGTCCAATCTCTTATTGAAAGTCTCAAGTGATGGTGCTCCTACAACTTCCAAGGGCAAGCTGTTCCATTGGTTGATTGTTCTCACTGTCAGAAAGTTTGTCCTTATTTCCAGGTTAAATCTCTCCTTGTTCAGTTTCCATCCATTATTCCTTGTCTGGCCTACAGGCGCTTTAGAAAATAGATTGACCCCTTCCTCTCTGTGGCAGCCCCTCAAATATTGGAAGA
Source organism: Notechis scutatus (assembly GCF_049901735.1). Lineage (NCBI taxonomy): Eukaryota > Metazoa > Chordata > Lepidosauria > Squamata > Elapidae > Notechis > Notechis scutatus. The sequence goes on from NC_142011.1 coordinate 166,791,325, forward strand.
CTGCTATCCTGGCTCCCCTGGTCCTTCTTTTCACTAGACTAGCCAGGCAACAGTTCCTCTAACCGTTCTTCATATGTTTTAGTCTCCAGTCCCCTCATCATCCTGGTTGCTCTTCTCTGTACTTTTTCTAGAGTTTCAACATCTTTTTTATAGTGTGGTGACCAAAACTGGATGCAGTACTCTAGTTGTGGTCTTACTAAGGCTTTATAGAGTGGTGTTAGTACCTACCTCACTTGATCTCGATTGTATCCCTCTGTTAATGCAATTTAGGATTGCATTAGCTTTTTTGGCTGCTGCTGCACACTGCTGGCTCATATTTAGCTGATTGTCCACTAAGACTCCAAGATCCCTCTCACAGTTACTGCTATTGAGCCTGGTTTCACTCAGTCTATATGTGTACTTTTGGTTTTTCTTGCCTAAGTGTAGGACTTCACTTTTCTCTACATTGAATTTCATTTTGTTAGATACAGCCCAGTGTTCTAGTCTGTCAAGATCCATCAGGATCTTGAGCCTATCTTCTTGGGTATTAGCTATTCCTGCCAACTTAGTATCATCTGCATATTTGGTAAGTTCCCCTTCTATTCCCTCAACTAAGTTGTTAATAAAGATATTGAAGAGTACTGGGCCTAAGACGGAACCTTGTGGCACCCCACTGCTTACTTCCCTCTATGTAGACTTAGATCCATTAAGGACTACTCATTGAGTACGGTTTGTCAGCCAGTTGCGAGTCCATCTAATGGTGGTGCTATCTGTTCCACTTTTTTAGCTTACTAAGAAGTAGGTTGTGGTCTACTTTGTTGAATGCCTTGCTGAAATTTAAATATATTATGTCCACAGTATTTTGCTGGTCTACTAATTTAGTCACTATGTTGAAGAATGAAATAAGATTGGTTTGGCATGATCTGTTCTCAACAAACCTGTGCTGACTGCTAGTTATTACTTTACTTGTTTCTAGATGTTGGCAGATTGGTTTTTTTTATTATCTTTTCAGTATCTTCCTGGGTATTGATGTTAGGCTGATTGGTCTATAGTTTCCTGGGTCTGTTTTTTCCCCCTTTTTTGAAGATGGGAACCACATCAGCTCTTTTCCAGTCCTCTGGTAGTTCCCCGGTGCTCCAGGATTTTTGAAAGATATGGTGCAGTGGTTCTGAGATGACTTCTGCCAGCTCCTTTAAAACTCTGGGATATAATCCATCAGGCGCAGTGATTTGTGTTCATTAAGATAAGACAGGTGCTCTCTTACTATTTTTTTGATTATTTTAACTTTTATTTCTGGTCTGTCTTTTACAGTTATGTTTTTGGTGGGTTGAGCTATAGTTTCTTTTTGTGTGAAGACCGATGCAAAGAATGAGTTAAGCAGTTCTGCTTTCTCTATGTTTCCTGTTACTTCCTTGCCATTTTCTCTCTTTAGTGGACTGACTGTTTCCTTGATTTTTTTCTTGTTATTTATATGTTGGAAGAAACTTTTTTTATTATTTTTAACTTTTGTTGCAAGTCTTTGTTCGTTCTGAGTCTTTGCTATCCTGACTTCGACTTTGCAGATTCTGGCTATCTGCTGATATTCTGCCTTAGTTGTATGTCCTTCTTTCCATTTTTTGTACTTGTCCTTTTTTTTCTTTCAATCTTCCAGAGAGATCTTTGTGCAGCCATGCTGGTTTCTTCTTGGATTTCTTGTTTTTCTTTCTCAGGGGTATTGTGCTGGTCTGGGCTTCTGTGATCATACTTATGTAGGCTTAAAGAAATATTGCTATTTTCTGAAATAAAGGCATCTCTATAAATATAAATATTTGTCAAAACATTTAGAGAAGTCCTTCACTCATGGCAATGAGTATGTTCCTGAAAGTTCAGTATGGCACATCAGATGATTTGGGAAGGTTTTTAAGGTAAGCTGAAATCTTTGGGAGACTTCACTTACCTTCCCACTTGATAATGATTTACATAGTCCTAAAAATGCCTGGAAAATCCATGAAAAAATTATTCCAAAGCCAGACAAGTATGATTAATCTTAGCTATACTAAGTGGAAGTATACCTGTAAGTTAATGCTATTTGTTACCTATCTTTACATAAATAGGTAACCTAACTGGCACAAATTAAAACTAAAAAACTCAACATTGTTTCCTATAGCAATAATATACAATATAATATATATATATTATAATATATAATATATATATTATATATTGTATAATATATAATATAATAAATGTAATAATATAATATAATATAATATAATATAATATAATATAATATAATATAATATAATATAATATAATATAATATAATATAATATAATTTATCATATATTTATCATATTCTGAAATATTTTGGCAACCACTATCATTTTTAAATTGCAATGTTCCATTTGTCTTTTAAAAATACTGTATATCCAGGCATCATGTGTTTCCCACTGAATTCATTCTTTATGCAATTCCAGTTTATTAAAGAAGTTAAAAATTTACAAAACTCGGGTGGGATATGGTTTTAATGCTTCATCACACTACTCATTATTTACTTTTCAATCTACATTCTGTAGATGAGAATGATCTTTTCTCCTTTCTGCAGACACCTACCTTTACAGCTAATATTTTCTGAACAGACTCATGAGAGGCTGCCTGCAACTTCCCGAGCTTGGCTTGGTTATAGAGGGCATGCAATTTGAAGTATTCCACCAATAGCCTGTGCAGCTTCTTTTGCAGCTGAGAGAGCTAAAAGAGGAAAGGGGGAAAAATAAGTCAGAGTGGGAGAGGAAATTAATGGCAGTGTTCAAGAAGAATGATGGAGGGAAATATAGAAAGCAGTCAATAGCCCATTCTGCACTGTACGGACCTGACAGGAATTTCACAGTCTCTTGATTTTTCAGCCCACTCATGTGCATTCATCAGAAACCAGTCACATCTGGCTGCCAGGATGGGGGGTTAATTTTCTCTAAATGCCTCAGCAGTTTTGTTCTAGCTGAGGCAAACTCTGTGACTGCAAAGCTGATGAGTAAAATATTTCTACTTCACCCAGTTTAACTCAAAACCGATAGCCTCGGGACATATTGAACCTTTCTTTAAAAAATAATCTTTTGAAGCATTTTGAATGGCACATCAGGTCAGGCCAAAGTTTAAAATGCAAGTTTAAGACTTTGATGGACACTGTGGCTCATTTTTCCTTGTAAAGCTTATCATAGCTTGGCAATGTGTGCTTCAGAGCATGACAAAACTAAAGAGAATTAACTTCACCATCAGCAGCTGAGGGAGAACAATAACAGGAAAGAAATTTCCAGACAGAACTCCCTATTAATCTACCTAGCTATAACCATGTGACAAGAAAGCATCTAGCTGCACTAAATTGCAGTTAAGGCAGCAGCTGAAAGTGACACTACCTTATCTATATCTATCTGTCTAGATGTATATACATGCATATACAAGCTCAAACATTTAAATTTAAGAAGGACAGGTATGGTTTTCACCTCTTGTAAGTATTTCATTGAAAAGGAATACTAAATGCAGCAGAAATTTTACAGCTGCTTTTGGGATATTATTTACATAGCATTTATTTCAACTGATTTGCAACAGAGTAAATAAATATATCTTTGGGACAATAAATCTATCTATCTGATCTATTTTATTCATCCATCCATCTATGGCTATGATAGGCCCAGAGTGTCTTGGGTATTAGAGCTCCCTGCCTGACCCCAGTCATCAAGCCAGTAGTTTCCTATTTCATTTGAGCAATCTCTTTTGAAATGGTGGAAACTTACAAAACAATTTAACTACATGGTACAATGATCTCTTCATGGAAATACTGTTCTGTACGGTCATTACCATTCTTGTAGAACCGTGCAGCGATTGGACAAGACACGCGGCGAACTGATTGGCCGAGTGAGCCGCCGGATTGGCCCGCCGTGAATCTCCCGCGATTGGTGGAAACTAATCGTGGGAGATTCAAAGCGGTGCCATTGGCCGCAGCCGCCGCGGCCAAAGAATAAAAGCCGCTTTCTTTCGGAAGCCGAGCCGATCTCAAAGATCTAATAAATGAGCTGAACCAAGTCACTGGCTCCGAGTCTCATTCCTTGCGACGGACACGACACTGGCGACGAAGGTGGGATACCAAAACTGATCCCCATCGTACACATGTCCAGAGGAAACGAGACCGACGAGATGGCCAGCATCACACCGCCCGCACCTTTTAACCCGGCTACTGAGGATTGGGAATCGTACACCGACCGATTCCTGATGTTCCTCAAAGTAGCAATCTAAAGGATGCAACCGGGCAGAAGAAAAGAGCGGTTTTTCTCACGCACTGCGGGCCCGCAGTGTTTAAAATGGCGAAAGCCCTTGCGAAACCAGAGGACGTGAAAACAATGGACTGGGCCGATCTCGAGCCATTCCTCCGGAACCACTATGCCCCGATGTGCCCACCCTTATCCGGCGGCGACTTCTACCAACGAGACTAGCGAGCGGGCGAAAGCATCGGCGATTTCGTGGCCGATCTGCGGAATCTCGGAGGCATGTGTGGCTTCACGGACATGGACGAGGCACTCCGAGACCGCATCGTCCTGGGACTCCGAGATCCAGTTCTCCAGAGCCAATTGATGGCAAAGGCGACATCGCCCGCCGACGTCCTCACAGACACCACCGCAGCCGAGGCAACCCGGAGTCAGCGGCCCGGATGCGGAGGCCCGACACCGGGGGCCGAAATGCGACCACCAAGGCAGGCACGGCAACTGAGACGCGTTCCGAAGCAAGCCGCCGAGAGACCACCACACACCATGGCGACCTCGACTCTGCCTCCGACACCACCGACGGAGAAGAGGACATGCATCAGCTCCAGACAGACCGAGATCGGGCGTGATCGACGGGTCGTAAGTCGGGCAACCGTGCGCCCGGTGCGGAGGCGACCACCCTCGATCGGAGTGCCGATTCTTCGATGCAATATGCCGGCACTGCGACAAGAGAGGCCACATCGCCCGAGTCTGCCGACTCAAAAAGAACTACAGTCCCCGGCGGGGGATGACAATGACCGGAGACGAGATGGCACCCCCAGGCCCAGAGACCGCCAAGCCGAAAGCCGATGGAGCCAAGATGGACGGGGCTGACGAGGCGACGGGAACAGGCGGAGAGAGAAACCCACCAGACGGTCGTCATCGGCCACTCCTCCAGCACAGACGCCCGGAAAGTATATGTGGAGGTGGGCATCGAGGGCGAGCCATGCAAGATGGAAGTGGACTCCGGGTCCTACCTCTCCATGGTTGCATGGCGGGAAATCAGCGCCTGGTGCCTGCCATCCACAGAGGAGGGCTGGAAAGCCAAAGCCTAATCATCAAGGACTACCAAGGGAATCGCATACCGGTAGTCGGGACAGGCCAGTTCGAGGTAACCTTCAAGGGCGTACAACAAGGCTCCCCTGACGATTGTGGACCGAGACCGCCGTAGCCTTTGGGACTTCAGTGGTTCGCGCCGCTCGGAATCGAGGTGACGGGCATCGACCACATTGGGGAGGCCGACTGGGAGGAACAACTCGCGAAGGACTTCCAGGAAGTGTTAGACGGCACCCTAGGCAAGTACCGAGGGCCCCTATTTCATTCAGCCTAGACCCCAGCGTTCCCCCACTTCGCCTGAAACCGCGGCGAGTACCATTCGCACTCCGCCAAAGATTGATGAGCAAATAGACAAGCTCATCAGACAAGGGGTCCTCGAGCCAATCGACCATGCCCGGTGGGAGACCCCCATAGTCACCCCGTCAAGCCCGATGGGTCGGTGAGGATCTGTGGGGACTATAAGGCCACCCTCAATTGCGCCTTGCAGCAAAGCGCCTACCCGTCCCAGTAGTGCAGCATCTCCTGCACTCACTGGGGAGGCAAGGTCTTTGCGGCTCGACCTGGCACAAGCCTATCAGCAGCTACCGGTCGACGCAGAAACGGCTGAGGCGCAAACCATAGTAACCCACCGGGGGCTTTCCATTGTAAGAGACTCCAGTTTGGAGTCAGAGTGGCCCCAGGGATATTCCAGAGCCTCATGGAGAGACTCCTGCAAGGAATCAAGGGGTGGTGCCCTACTTCGACGACGTACTGGTGTCGGCAACCAAAAAGAGCTAGAGGGTCGCCTGAGGAGGTCCTAACAAAATTCAAAAATGCGGGGCTGAAGGTTAAAAAGAAAAATGCCAATTACACACCGAAAGGGTCGAGTTCCTGGGGTACCTCTTAGATCGGCACGGAATTCACCCAACCGAGGAAAAATCAGAGCAATCAAGGAAGCCCCCAGGCCGAAGAATAAAATGGAGCTACAGGCATTTCTAGGACTGCTTAATTTTTACAATGTTTTCCTGCCACAGAAGGCGACCGCGCGGAACCTTTGCATAGGCTCCTGGACAAGGCGGCTCTGTGGACTTGGGGAAACGCGAGGAAGCCGCCTTCAACAAAACCAAGGACCTGCTCACCTCGGATGCCGTCCTCATCCAATACAACGAGACCCTACCGCTAGCTGTCACATGCGACGCATCACCCTTCGGCGTCGGCGCCGTCCTCAGCCACACTCTCCCGACGGAAAAGAAGTGCCCATCGCTTTCTTCTCAAGAACCCTCACCAAACCGGAAAGGAACTACAGTCAGCTGGACAAAGAGGCCCTGGCCATCGTTGCCGCCATCAAAAGGTTCCACGAGTACATCTACGGCCGAACCTTCACCATCGTCACCGACCACAAGCCGCTGCTGGGAATCCTAGCAGGGAACAGGGCCACCCCGAACATTCTATCCCCTAGAATGACAAGGTGGTCCAAATTCCTTGCCGCCTACAGCTACTGGCTCACGCACCGACCCGGTAAGACAATCACCCACGCAGACGCCCTGAGTTGCACGCCGCTACCAGACTTTGACACTGACCCAGCACCCACGACGACCACCCTCAGCATAGAGACTCTGCCCGATCTACCCATAACCGCGTCAGACATTGCCCGGGAAACTAATAAAGCCAAATGTATGGCGCGGGTATTGCATTGGGTGGCCCGAAAGGGACGACGACGGAAACTTCAGAACATTCCGAAACCGACAAACAGAACTGTCATTGCAAAAAGGTTGTTTACTTTGGCGGGACCGGGTTGTTATTCCGGAAAAATTACAGGGAAAGGTTTTGGAATTATTGCATGAGGGACACCCAGGCATCGTTAGGACAAAGGCCTTGGCCAGAAGTTACGCCTGGTGGCCAGGGATGGACAAACAAATCGAGGCCTGGGTGGCAGTGCAGCAGGTGCCAGGAAACCAGACCCAGCCCTCCCGCCGCCCCAATCCTGGAATGGGAAACCCCTAGGGGACCATGGTCCAGGATCCACATAGATTTTGCCAGGCCCACAAAAGGCCACACCTTCCTCATCACGGTAGACGCTACTCCAACTGGTTGGAGGTAAGCAACATGAGAACTACTACCACGGAGGCCGTCACCAAAGAACTCAGCAAATTATTCGCAACCCACGGCCTCCCAGACGCCCTCGTATCCGACAACGGGCCCCAATTTACCTCGCTGGAATTGAAAAATTCCTAGCGGAGCGGGGATAAGACATGCGTTGACAGCGGCGGCACATCCGGCGGCGAACGGGAGGGCGGAACAGATGGTTCAATTTACCAAAAAAACTATCCAAAAAATAGAAAAGGGAAATCCAAGAGAAAATAAACAAAATGCTCTTTATACAACACATAACCCCGAATAGAACAACCAATAAAAGCCCGGCAGAATTACTGATGGGGAGAAAATTAAGGTCCCCACTCGACAGACTGCACCCCACATACAACCCTGAAAAACCCCCAAACTCCTCAAGCAAAGACCAAACTTTTAAAACAGGCGACGCGGTATACGCAAAAAACCTCACCGGAGACCCACTCTGGGTACCAGCAACCGTAACCCAAGTGACAGGCCCCGCTCGTACCGTTTACAGACAACCGACGGACGAGCATGGAAACGACACATCGACCAGTTAAGATCTAGAACAGCCACGGGAAACACAACCGACACGCAAACAGAAACAAATACAGAAGGGAACCCCCCCAACACAAACCAAGAGGGGAGGGAAAGCCCAAAAGACCAAAACCCCACTAGAAAGAAACCAGGAATACTCACCAGCATACAGCCAGCCCGACACCTCACCAGGAAGAAGCAGCCAGGCCAGCTCAACCAGCCTGGAAAGACCAGGCGGGAGCGGCAACCGCAACTCAACCAGCCCGGGTAGACTGGGGGGGGAGCTGCGACGAAAGGCCCGGCCCAGCCTTCCAGACGGTTCTATCAACAGGACAAGGAGCAACACAGAATCCGACCAAACCGGCCGGGAGCCAAGCACCAACTAATCTGCGCAGGTCAAGTAGACAGGCACGTAGCCCGCCTACTTACGGGACTATGTTACGTAGGACCCTACCAAGAGGGGAGGGGTGTTCTGTATGGTCATTACCATTCTTGTAGAACCGCGCAGCGATTGGACAAGACGCGCGGCGAACTGATTGGCCGAGTGAGCCGCCCGGATTGGCCGCCGTGAATCTCCCGCGATTGGTGGAAACTAATTGCGGGAGATTCAAAGCGGTGCCATTGGCCGCGGCTGCCGCAGCCAAAGAATAAAAGCCGCCGCTTTCTTTCGGAAGCCGAGCCGATCTCGGAGATCTAATAAATGAGCTGAACCAAGTCACTGACTCCGAGTCTCATTCCTTGCGATGGACACGACAAATACCATTGAAGATGTCCAAATTCCTGGGTGTGTCTTAAAGAATTGCTTGAATCCTGACAATATTTTTAGGAGTTAAATGCTGGTAAACTGGAAAATAACCCTTATGCTGCTTATGCTATGCTACAATTGTATTGGAAAATCTCAGTCACCATCATCAGTGAATGACCTTTCTAAGTTTGCTTGTCAATCAGATTAAAACAATAGTGTAATATTACTTTGGAAGTCTTCCAATTCATTGAGGTCAAAACCAGAATGAACGCATGAATAAAAATACTTTAATTACATAAAGTAACATTCCTTGACTGCCTATATTCATTTCCTTGTCTAAATTTTGCTCTCAAATTGTATTTGTTACAATGAGAATAGAAAATAGGTAAAACTCACAGAACAACAGAGAAGCTTATAAAAATTAATGGCCTTTCACGTCTAAACATGCAATATCTTTGGCTCTTATAAAAAACATTGTCAGGAAAATAGGCATACTGAATTATGATAATTTACAAGTAAATTGTGTTTCATAATGTTCCATGTACTTCACATACCTTATGTCAATAATCAATACTTTTGTATAATTTGTTTTTTATATCCGATAAACAATGTTATAAAAGTTGTGAAAAATATAAATAGATATCTTTGATTACCTAATTGTGACATGTTAAAAATTACCATACCAGGTTTTATGTAATTGGCACACTAGGAATTGAATCAAATATGGTTGCATTTTCCACACTGTAAAGCTTAGATAATCAGTACCATTTGCTTTCAAGGAATAGGATCCAAAAACATGTTAACATTTGCAGGGATAAATGTACTTCCAGTGGGATCAGATGCAAGGAGGGGATATTAGGAATTTAGTCCAACCGGTTTGGAGAACACCAGATAAAAGTAAGTGCCATGAAATACTTTGGAAACTTTGTAAAGTTTTAAAAGCCATTTCTGAGATATAAAGGGTTATATGTTCAGAGCAACAGTAGAAATTTTACTACAAAGTCTTTGATTACCCAAGTGTGTCTGATTCTAGTCAAACATTCATAGCCAAAAATGAGGGAAGATAAAGTCCTACAAAGAGCTCATGAACTGAAAGAAAAGGAAAATAAGGTAAAGACAAGAAGAGATAAATACAAAACTTAGCTGAACATACAGAAAATGAAATCCCTAGAATTATGGAAGTTAAAGACCTCTGCCTCACTGTTTACTTTCAGTTTGATGGATAGATAGAGAAAAATATAAGAGAAATCCCCATGGAATCACCCAATTCAAGATTCATAGCAGAAACAGGCATGCACTATTTTGGAATAATAACCCATGCAATGCAAAAGAAGGTCCTTTTTTTGGACAATAGTTTTGATATAATCAAAAAAGGGCAAGTAAAGAACATGCACAAAACAATCAATCACATATTTAAATGAGTATCAAATTCACAAAAGAAGAAGAGAACAATAATAGACTATCCTTCCTAGATATTTTAATCAGCAGAGAAAGCAATGGAAGACTTCCGGCTTGGGTATATTAAAAAAACCCCATCACAACAGTACATACAAAACAATGCTACAATACAGAGTGACAATTCTATTGCCTACAAAGAAACAATCAGCTGTACAAAGTTCAAACAGTATTCAGATGAGCAAAAAACACATTGCAGCAGCCCAGAGCTCCATACAGAGAAAATGGATTATCTTTACAGCATCCTTTGGTGCAATGGGCAACCACAGAACTTTAAAAAAATGTGCCTTTTTATACAACCAGCTAGGGCACAACCATCACAACTCATGAAAAGAATAATAATTCCATAAATCAAAAGTATCTTAGAAATCATCAGCAGTAAGTGTAAGGTACCAAGGGACAACAGATTTAATTAATCCTGAATTATTATTAAACATTATTAATCAAATAGTCATCCATCTCACTGAAAAGGACTCTGGGCAGCACACAGCAGTCTGAACGCTTTGAAGAACAATGAGCAAACATCACTAAATATCTTAAAATTTAAATGTATTTATCTCAAGATTCAAAATTCACTAAATAACAGAAGAAAGATTAAAATAGAATTTTGCTGAGTTTTTATAGTTTTTTTTTAAAAGGTAGCAAAAATCTTCCCAGTTATGTACCAATCCTATTAAAGTTGTTAATTAGGTTTTGTATTTTTTTCAATTTGGCAAACTCTAAGAATCAAGCCTTTTTTCCCCACTCTCCATATTAGAGATTTAATTAGATAAAGAATATGGGAAAACAAGTTTGTAGATTACTGTCTAGGTTTCTGTGCATGCATGAATGTCTGATTTACTAACAACTCAGCAACAGCTTTGGTTATTTACTGAAATCTGTAGAAAAACTGAATGCAGTTCTAAAAACTGAAGAGGAAAATGCAATTGTGGGGAAAAAAACCTGAAGATTTAAGAACTGAATTTGTCATGCTGTGAAGAACACGGGTCTAGGACAACTCGCCGAAACCAACTTGCCATGGCCATCTCACCCTGGACAACTTGCCGCAGCCAAATTGCCACAGCCAACTCTTATAGCCAACTTGCCATGGGACAACTTGCCATGGCCAACTCACCACAGAAAAACTCACTGTAGGACAAGAGATACACTAATATTGAAGAAATGGTAGAATAGAATCATTAAAGAAACAAAAGCAGAAGGGAGACATTTCTCTTATCTTCCCCTAAGTATATTCTATTCATTCTTATTTTGACTCATAGCTAGGAACTTTTTCAGGACTTGTGATTAAATTAAAAATCATATTACATAATAACACTCTTAGCTTCATTGAATATTTGACAATAATCAAATACTGTTACTAATAAGCAGACAACTGATATGACAGCTGCCAATATTACATGGATAACTAGCAACAGTGTTAATCTGGAACATCTTTATTTTTACTTTTTTCAATTCTTTGCCAATAATAGTTTACTAGTAATTAGTAAATTATAGCCCCTACCTAAATGTATTATATTTTGAGTTTTTAAAAATATCCAATACAATTGCTTCTGATTAATAGAAACATTAACCATTTTTATATGTTTAAATTTCCCCAATACATTTTTATATTTCTACTATGGCATTTTCTATTGTAGGAAAATGACAATTTAAAAAAACCTGGTAAAATTATATCCTGATTAGCATGAAAACTCATGATATTCTGAAAAAAATGAACTATTATCTCTAATTTAAATTTATTGTTTTATCATAGAGAATAAAATACAGAACAGTAAAACAAACAAACAAAATGAAACAAAGCAAAAACATACATTAACCCTAACAACAACAACAAGAAAAAACATTGTACAAAAAAGTAGGAAAAAGTGGTCAATTAGATTTAACATTCAACATGTAGGATCCACCCTGGCTAAGTGCTGAAAGAAAAGAAAAAGCAATAAATTATAAGAAAATAGAAGAAAAAGAAGCCAACAGGTTGAGTTAAACATTACACCAATCCTGAAATCCCTTTGTTAACCATCTGTTATTATATTTAGCATATGCTAAAAATGAACTATCTTATCAATACTGTATCTTTATGAAAAGCTGTAAATCGAAAATTTACCTGAAGAGCAGCCACTTCATTTGCTCACAGTATCATAGTCCTTGCTTGAAGAAATTATTTCATAATCAAAAGGTACAATTCTGAAGTTGCCATGGGTTCAAAAGGTTTATTTATTATATGAATCTGAAGAAACACCAGTGCCATTAAAGCTATTCAGGCTAAGACTCAAAATATATGGAACTGAAAGTCATACAAAAGGGAAGGACACAGGTATAGCCACTGATTACCTACTTGTTAGTCTTGTAATGGGGCAGCTTTTGAAAAAAAATGTTGAATTATGACAAAAGGACATATTTTTAGTCCTAGTTCAAACATTTATTTTTAAAAAGTTTGCATTATATGGAATTTTACAAATGTTCATGGAAAATCAGGGGGAAATCTGGATCCTTTCTTTTATTTGGAAATGAAACCAAATGGAGAATGGAATGGATAATGAAATTTAATTTGTGACTAATGTAATTTCATTTATGTTCAATCCTCCAAAGGAAATTCACCAGATTCCATTTTCACGGTCAACTAATTAGTCTGCATTGAAGAGCAATCATCTATTTAATCAATTCATAATGTAGGGTACAAGAACATCCAAAATCAAAATGATAAACATCTCAAAGTAAAAAAAATTAATGCACTATGATAGCTAATTTAGGGATGTGTACCATTACAAAATCAAAATGTGTTAGAAATGAAAAAGGATGCTGAAAATCAATAAGATATTGTAGTAATTAGCTGAACAAACATGATATTCAGCATTATCAAAATCATGTCAAAGCACAAGAAATGACTTCTGTTACGTTTGTATTACAAATGTGTAAACAAATAAGGTTAAATTTAGCTAGAGCTTATATGACACATAAATGTAATACAACATAAATGTAATACATTCATAAAACTTAATCAGACAGTTCAGTCTCAATACATTTCTCTTTATTATTATTTTTTTTGGGGGGGGGGGGGAACCACATGAACAATTTGAAGCCTGCATATTCCCTTCTATTTCCCCACATTTTGGGGACTCCCAAAGCAAAAAATTGATGGCATAATACTGAAAATAATGAGAATTAGAATGGTTTCCCACTGATTTTGTGAGGGAAACAATTGAATAGGAATTTTAAAGTGCTGATAAGCAACAATCCCATAACAATAGATTTCCCTAACATCCCAAACAGAGGGGAAAATGGAACAAAGTTTCATTTCTCTGGTAATATCATTTCGTTGTTGCCTTGTCCTCTTTAGTTCTTGGTGCTAGAAAAATGTATAAATAATATTAGTGCATATCCCAGAACCAAGATTTATTGTAGACCAAATCTATTTAAGTAATGTGAGATATTTGCTCAAATCTTATCAGTGAGAAAATCTTGATCTAGAGAGAAAAAGCGTATTTGTGTTTTGAATAGGTGCCTTAATGTAGAAATGAATTAGATGAGAGTTAATGTACTCTAGAATAATTCTAGCCTTCTTCTCAAATAAATTTTGGAAAAAGTTCCAGAATATTTCAGATACGCCAGCATTCTGTATTTGTAATAACTTGCCATTTTTATGGTTTCCGTGAGTCCAACTTGCATTTGGACACTTAGATAACAATGGGGAGTGTGTATATCTATGAGTTTGGAACATGCTAATACTTGGTCATCATTAAAAATAAAAAGGACACTTGTGACTTAGAACCGATGAAGTAAAACAGCAACACAGGGATGCTAACACAGCTGGAACTTCAAGAATTGGTCATAAGTATTGCAAGGTCAGTAGTATTGCAAATTTAAACAGACACTAAATGAATAGTCATTAACCAAGGAGCACTATATGTCTTCATGCAAGTAAGAATATTAACATTTATTTTATATAGGACTGTTTTTAAAAACTTCACTGGACCCAGAAAACACATCAAGATGGCTACTATATGATCACCAGTGTCAGTATATTGTAGTCATTCTGCAGCAGCTTTACTCTTAAATAATTTGGTGTAGTGGTTAAAACACTAGGCTAGGAACCAGAAGACTGTGAGTTCTAGTACCAATGTTAGGCGAGCTGGATGGCCTTGCACCAGAAACTCTCTCTCAGCTTAGGAAGCAAACAATGGCAAACTACTTCTGAAAATCTTGCTGTAAAAACTTCAGGTATGTTTCCAGGCAGTCACTAGGAATCCACACTAACTTGAATGCCCTCTCCTCTGCAAATCAAACTGTTGGTTTAAAATACATATTATCCTAATAGGTTCCTATCCTGATTAAACATGGGCTGGAAGAGAGTAAGAGGGTTCTTAATGAGTGCATCTAGACATTGGTACACTTTGCTTGGTGAGATCTATTTGATTTCTTTTTTTCAATTTTGCATAAAAATACTTAAAATTTCCTGTTCTGGTAAATTTTTGGCTCACTAGGCAAATTACTTTTGTTATGCTAGATCTTTCTTTTCAAATGTTTTTAACTGTGAAATTTGTCTCCATTTTTATCATGCTTATGTACTAGTTTTGTTGGAATATTTAACTGTAATTATTATAAATTGCCCTGAGCAATGTAAGTATAGTGTAAAGGATACAGTGCAACTTTTCTACGTAAAATAAACTATAATTTCACCAAAAGAAAAATGGGAAATGGGAAAGGACAGCAACTCATTCTTGGATGAACAGCTTTAAATTTCAAACTAAGCAACTCTAGTTTTAGAGGGAGTATTAATAATCCTAACATCTATCAGCTGTCTTGAAACAACTAAAATTGCAATAGTTCAAGAAATAAATATCATTTACAGATGCCCAAGGATGCAGAATGACCTTAGCATAATATACTGTCATGTCAAAACTACTTTGAAATTCTAATATTTTGTAGGTTTTTCTTTTGATATAATAAGTGAATCTGGATTTCTGGTTTAACAAGTACAGGCTACACATTGTTTGAACTTATGATAATGAAGATTGAAAAGAATAATTGAATTTGGCTAGTCCTATACAATTTTTAGCAGGCTTTAATGGGCTTGATTTTACCAACATTTTCCATAGGATTTAATATATCTGTTCCAATTAGTCTGTGGGATCTGGAAGGCATTCATAATGAGACTGTGTTTGAGTTAACTTACATATTCTTAAAAAAAAATAGACAATGAGTTCTAATCCTACATTAGAACAAAGCCACTTGGGTGACTTTAGGTCAGTTACTTTCACTAAGCCCTAGCTTAGACAATGGTGACCACTTCTTCAAAAATCTTGCCAAGAAACTGCAGGGACTTGTTCAGGCAGTTTCTGAGAATCTAACACTATTGAAGAGAAGGAAAAAATGAATAGGTATTTTCTTTTCATCCAAACCTGGTTTCTTCATTTTCATGCTGACTCAAAGTACAACCAAGGTATTATTGACATTCATGGATTTTTGAGTATTTATGTAGGTTGAGGGTTTAGGAAGTAGATAAAGATGAGTGCTGGGGTCACTCTTACTATTAGCTTAATTAAGTATTTAATCATTTATTTCGCTTCATCCTTAAACCAAAGAAAAGGTGACATGCCTTGCGGAACTCTTCTGTGCTACATTCAAAAAATGTCAAGGGATAACTTTAAGGTTAACATAAGCCTATAGAAGGTAGAAAAAAACATCACGTATTAACATTAATCACTTCTGATCAAAAATATATTCCAATCTGCTTAGAATTAGTAACTATCTATTATTAAGCAGACATGGAATGGGAAAATACCAAAATGGTTGCTTAAAAGCATATTAATAAGAACGTATGTAGTCTTATAATTACAGAATTATAGACTAGCAGAGTTGGAAGGGACTTTTGAGGTCTTCTAGTCCAATCACCTGTTCAAGCAGAAGTCCCTTTACCATTCAGGACAAATGACTTTCCAATCTCTTCTTAAAGTCTCCAGTGATGGTGCTCTCACAACTTCTGGAAGCAAGCCATTCCACTGGAGGTTTTCCTTTCTTGTTGGCATTTTTTTCAGTTGTGTAGATGCTAAACATAACAATGCCATAAACACAATTTCCTTTGGTTCCAGAACACTTACATTTCAGACCAATTCATAGTGACTAGTTAGGATCAAATATAATTGACCTCCTTTCTGGTTAATTTCAAGGCAAATTGTTCTAAGGAAGAGACATTAGGATAGTTAGAAATCTGGTTTCTTTGTCATGATCTGAGCAGGAATGCATCTAATCTACTTGAAGTTGTTAAAATAACATTCTTTTCATACCTTCGTAATCTGCACACAGTATATGTGTGCATGAATGACAGAATAGTTTGTATGTGCATTTGCCTATACAGATGGAACATCAATTAATATTACATACAAGCAGTTATTTTACAGGCAACTTACAAATAATATTTTCTTTATTTTTTAGCTCTGCCTTTTGAGGAGAGGTGTTGATTAGGATCTTTGTCCAGTGAAACATACCTATGTAGCCCATTTATTGCACAGAAAAGATATCCAACACTAGGTTTAGTGGCAGATGGCTACCCTATCTGGGAAGACGGGGAAAGTAAGCAGCGAACAGATTTTGTTTATAATAAGTTATCAAGTTAAAATTCCTTTTTAACTTAAATTTAGTTTTCTTTGTTTCAGATAAATATGGAAATACATTTTCGATTGTAATTTATACCAATAAATTGAACTAAGATCAATTTGTGAACCCTAAGAAGCATGTGGCATTCATAAGTGAGAGGGTAAGTGAAAGATAATGGAACAACAGGAAAAAAATATAATGTATGGCTTGGATTTCCTTTGTTTTGAATGCCTAGTTCTACAATCTGAAGCAACAGCATAATAAGAACTCAGTGAGACTTACTTCTTGGTAAATAACTGAAATATCAATGTATGAATCAAATATCCTCACGTATCTGAACAGATGTTTCTCGGTTTTACGTTGAATGACACTAGAATAAAATTAAGACCTTCCTTCTTTCTACTTGCTGAATGCTCTACCGATAATTTGAAGATTAAATAGGTTTCATATTCTGTGTAAAACTGCTTTAATTTTGCAAACACTCTTTACCTGCAACTTAATCACACTGAAGTGAATAGGTCTTAACTTCTATGTAGATATTGGCAGGATTGTGCTGCATATTTATCAAACTGAACACTGGCATTTTTTAAAAAGCCCTTAAACATGAGTGGCTTAAATGAGTTGAACGGGGCTTAGGCATGCTGAATATATGTTACAAATTCAAACATTCAAGCATGAAAGTCCTTTCCTTAACTTGTTTTCAAGCTGTATCCTTTCTTTTGCGATAAGTAAAGCAAAGCTACAGAATCTGCAAGCATTTGCATTGAAGAGATGTTTTGCTTTGGTGATATAGTTAATGAGTCTAAAAATATTCAGTATAATAATTCTGTCAAAGCCCCTACAGTCCCTCAATGAGCAGAAGCCTGCAGGATTCCAATGGGGAGCCAAGTAATGAGCTCTCAGCACTCGCTTCCACACAGTCCAGGCGAAACATAGTTGGGCCTCTATGGTTCCACATCATTAACAACATGAAACAAAGACACATGCTTGACTTTAATAAGTGACTAAAGTTGCTGGGTTATTAGGCTGTTACTGCACATAAACTCCATTTCAGTATGACAAACCAGTTCCTTGCAAACAAAAGAGGATGCATGGTAGGTGAGAGAGCATTTACAAACTGCATTTCACATAATTTAATGTGTAAACAATTGAACAAGGGTTGAAAGATGACATGGAAAGTGATGAATTTCTGACATAGATTCTCCTGAGTAGCCTGCAAATTGTAGAGATCATGCAGCAGGGGAGTATGGTGATGGTGGACATCAGTGATCAGATTACAAGCACATACAGGTAGTTTACAGTTAACAACCGTAATTGGGACTGGAATTTCCATCGCTAAGCAATGAGGTTGTAAAACACAATACCACATGACCACATTGCTTAGTGATGGAAATCTCAGTAGTCCTCATTGCCATTGTTAAATGAAAACTTAACTTGGCCATTAATCAAGAACATCATGTGACTGGGAGTTCCTGCTGGCATCCAACAACTAGTCAATAGGAAAGCTGGCTGGAAGTTGCAAGTCCAGGTGGCTCAAAAGCAGACCAGAGGACAAGTGAGTACTAGGGAGTGAAGTAAGAGGCTGCTGCAGAGAATGCATGTGGGCTGGGGAGAGTATGCTGTGGTGCAGGTGTCCCAGGGACATGAGATCCCTGGGACTCCATGCTCCATAGCTGGGATCTTCAGGTGAAAAAGTGGTGGGAGCTTAGTAGAGAACTATCTATATTACTGAATTTTGACTGGTATAAATATAAGACAGTAGTTGAATTATAAGATTAACTGAAATGGTCAAAATAGGTTCATGTTATGCTTTTGAGTTCTGAGCAAAAATCATAACAAAGCAAAGTGGTTGCTACTTCCCTTCTGATAAATGGGTATTATACAATAGATTATTTTCATTTATTTTTTATCTGCAGAGTTAATAGTTTCTTTTCTCAGCAAAAGTTTTTCCTCTTCAAAATTAATAGTGCCTGAACATTTTTCTTCTTGTTTTTTTATTTTAATTACTTTTAATTTTTAGTACATTCAGTATACAGTATATTTTGATTTTTATATTAATAATAAAATATTTAATATTTATTTAAAATTATATTGAAAATAATTTATTTATCACTGTTAGATTTAATGTCTGATGCCTCTGTATTTGAAATCACATAAAAGATTTTGAAGCTATATCAAAATCACCATTCCACATATATAATTACTGTAACTCCTAATAGAAGACATTGGGTTCAATGCCAGCCTATTTTCAGAACTTTTATTACTCTTCCTTCAAATAATTTTTGTTTTTCTCTTCATATTATATTATTACAATATATATAACATAAATATTATATTACTATTTATACTATTTGAGTACAATAGTATTTATACAGGAGTTGAGATTAATACTTTGAAATTTAGAAAATTTGTAAATATATCAAAAATAAAATGTTTATTTTAATATTAACTATGATTTCTAAAATGTTAATGTTGATAAGCATAAGGTTGCTGAATGGGGCACTGATAAACAACTACAAAAATCATTATATTATTTGTTATATAAGCTTAATGCAGAGGTCTCCACTGTTTTGTTCTTATTTGTGCATGTTAAAAAGAAAAACAAAAGACAAAAACAAAATAAGGAAAAAGAAATTAAAATTAAAATGCTTCTTGATTTCTAATATTCCTGTTCTTGTTCCCTACCAATTTGCATGTTTTTAAGCAATTAGACCCTCTTAAAAATTATACATTAATTGTTTATGTTGCATAAATTGGAACCATTCTTACTTGAATTTGGTTAAACTTGTGTTGTGTATCTTTGTTGTTAATTTTGATACTGCTGCATATTCTATACATTTAAGCTCCCTGATTAGATATTGTCAGGATCTTTCTTCCATTGATAGTTAATATTTATTCTGGCTATTGTGAGTGTGTATCTCAGTAAATTATTATATTTATTATTGATATATTTTGGGACATTGTGTATTTAATAAAAGTTGTAATTTTATTTTGAACTTAATTGACAAAATATTCTGCATTGTACTCTGAATATCTTTCATTACTCTCAAGGGTTTTTACATGTCCATCCCTTGTGGTAAAATGTTCCATTTCTTTCATCGGATTTCCAATGTTTATTACTGTATGATTTATCTATCTTGAAGATTATTGATAGAGATGTGTACCATCTGTACAGCATTTTCTACCAATTTTCTTTTAGATTGTTTCTTGGAATAATTTTTATAAATTTGGAGCATAATTCTTTCCAATATTGTCTTCTGACAACAGTGCATCCATTTTATCATACAGTTGTTTTATTTGTTCTGTTTCTATGTTATATCTACATAATATTAATAGATAGTATTGGTTTTAAAGAAGCATATCAAATTTTTCTTAATGGCTCTCATTCGAAGATCAGATTTTATTCTTCCAGGAATTTGTAAATATATCAATCATGGTGTGTATCTCTCTCTCTCTCTTTGTCTCTCTCTCTCTCTCTCTCTCTCTTTGTCTCTGTCTCTGTGTGTGTGTATTCCAGCCTTTATTGAATAATTCTTGCTGTATTTTTATTCAATTCATTGAATCTGAGTACACCATGTTTGCATTTTTATTACCTCTCACAAATATTTACTCTGTTCCAGAAGAATCTTCAATCCATGGAAACATAAGATATAAGGAATTCCACAAAAATACATGTGATATCATCCCTTTATACTGATGAAATTTTTTAAAGAAAACTTAGCTTTGTGAATGTTCCTGCTAATGGCAGCAAACAATGAATTCTAGTTTTAGAAGGAAA
Source organism: Notechis scutatus (assembly GCF_049901735.1). Taxonomy (NCBI): domain Eukaryota; kingdom Metazoa; phylum Chordata; class Lepidosauria; order Squamata; family Elapidae; genus Notechis; species Notechis scutatus. The sequence goes on from NC_142011.1 coordinate 166,811,828, forward strand.
AAAGCTGTTGTTTCCATAAAATTGTTTTTTCCAAGTCTCTACTTGAGAATTGAACCCAATGCTTTACATAGATGATGACTACATGGATGATAACATACTCTTCTCTGCTTCCTCAAGATCACCAGTTGGCTTCATGCCTAAGATAGGATTTGAACTGAAGGCCACCCAGTTTCTACCCTGGCATCTTAACCACTACACCAAACTGGCCTTTATTTTTATTTTTTGATATTTTATAACGTAATAATATTATTTAACATTTTACTTAACTTTTTAAAATATAATATTTTTGTAGAATAATAAGAGTTTTCACCATGATATTCTCCTTGCTGACTATAACATCCCCTGGTAGATTATATTGTGTAACATAAGCCTCTCAACAACTTTTACCATCTGAGGTCAAGTACCTTATTACAACATATTTAAAATACATTCTGCTTCCAAATATAACTTTATCCCCGCTACTGGCTAATGTCTCCTTCTTAACAGTATAATAAAACCTCCTCTCTTACAAGTTCTCTCTGATCCTGATTTTGGCCTGCTCGATATTTTCATTTCTGCTCCAGATGAAATTCAGACTGTCAATGATACCATCCTGACATATTACAAACCCATTTGGTCTCTATCTGTTCAGAAAATCTGAACATCAGTTAAACAATGGTCATTTTCTCAAAAACTGTAAATGTGGCAATTCTGAACTCATAGATATTTTAGGAGGAAAAGTCCCTGCATTTCATGGCACTGATTGATAAATATCACAACTGATATTCAAATTTATAAGTTTTTAAATGTATTTAAACACAGACACAGAGTTTTATTTTTGGTATCACTATATGTTTGTATTTTTTTAATCCAAAGAATGTTGATTTGAAAATCTGATGAGGAAAAATTACAGTAATTAATCTGATATTGATTTATTGGTTTTCTTTTGAAAACTATCAGAATCAACAGGGGTGGGATTCTACCGGTTCTGACTGGTTCTATAGAACCCCTTGTTAATTTTCTAAGCAGTTCGGAGAACCAGTAGTTAGAAGAAATCTCCTTTTGTTTTTTTCCACCCTTTACATTCTTGGCAATATGCCTAGACTTACTGTCTCTGAAGGTACTTTCTTAAAGGTTGTTTTAAGCTTTTTACACTGCTGTTGGGAGGAAATACTACCTTAGAAATACTTCTTCTTGGCTAGCTAGAAAGATTGACATTCAAATGTGAGTTTACATACCCTTTCTGAGTTTTGGTCTAAAATTGGTTTGTGGTGACGTTTAATTCTGTGCTTGGTGACGTTTAATCCTGTGTTATTGATGGGATAATTTTCCCTATTTAGCTTTGTTTGGAAGGAAAAAGATTAATTTCTGTTCCTGAAAAGAAACTAGTTTGAGAAGTCTGGCTAGTTCCTATGTTTCTTTGTTCTGGTAATTGGTTTAAGAAGCAACAGCTACTGTTGTGATTTAATTATTTGTATTGTGTTTGAATTTTTTCCTGCCTCATGGTTTCTTTTTCTATCTGGGGAGGGGGGGGTCTTCCTTCACTGCTTTATTTTTTTTAAAATATAAATTTTATTTCGGTTTTCACAAAAACATAATACAAATAAAACATCTTTTTTTGAGAATAGCATGATCCCAGGTTATCACTTCTTCATACAGACATAAACTCAATTTCAAATTCATTTTTGTGTTCTATTCCATATCTTATTACTATTTTAACATTTTTTCTATAACTTTTCCCCTCCCTTGGTTTTCTCAAGTTTATTTTTAATTATCTCATATCTAAATTCAATTATATATCTTTTTCTAAGTTTCAATGTCTTTCCAATCATTATATTTATACTTTTGTCTGTCCTGTTTCAATTTCATATTATCTTTTCTCATTAAACAAATTTTCCCCTGTAGTTACTAACTGGAGTATGACACCTTGACACCTTTATATCTTTTAATTTTATCCATTCAACTCTTATTTAAACTTCAATTTATGCCTTTAAAATTATAACATTCAATATAGTACATAACTTCCAATCGAATTCTGCTTGGTACATTCTTAAAATACACACTATGTTCTAAAAATATATTATCTATCTATCTATCTATCTATCTATCTATCTATCTATCTATCTATCTATCATCTATCTATAAAAAACAATAGTAAATAAAACACTCATTCCATTCCAATTCAATTCTATCATTAATATTAGTTAGAATCTTAACATCTTTAACATTTCTTTTCAATTGAATATCATACTTCCTTGTGAACACTTATAAACTTTCCATAATTAATTCTTTTTTTCCATATTTCTCTTCACTTATATTTTTTATAAATCATTAATAATAATTAAAATGTTCCCATCCTTTCCTAATTTCATTCTCTCATTCACTTTATTTCATTTATTTATTAACAAACATTCCACTGCATTACAATAAGTATTTTATCCATCATTTTAATCATACATTGTTTCAGATTTTCTAAAATTATTTCTATTTCTAATATAAAAATACTATCATGTACCTTTGCAGAATCCCTTTTTCAATTAAATTTTCACCCATTATCTCTAAATAGGCTTATACTTTCAATCCTTATACATTTCCCTGTTTCTCTATATCTTATTTCTATCTTTTATGACTTATTTTCCTTTCCTTCTTTCCCCTCCCCCTTTCGCCCCCTTGTCTCTCTACTTCTAATTCTCTCTTCTGTGATCCTCTCTTCTGTTGCTTCCTAATATTGTAATTATTTTTCAAACTATTCTTTGTTTTTGGTTGTTTTTTCAAACATTAAACTTTTCACTCTTTCCCCCCTTTCCTTTTCCCCCCCACATAAAATTACTTGATCATTAAAGATGGCTTCTTCTTTGTCCCAACCTTCTTGTTCTACAAGTATTTCTTGTTGCTTCTCATAATTCCAGATCTCCATTTCTAAAAATTGAAATACGAGGCCAAAAGAACCTCTTCCTTCTTGTGCATCTTCTTTCTGTTTTTTAAATTCCATTTTCAGTTCTTCTAAAAGTGATGCCATTTTAAACACTTTTAAACAACCACCTGATTGATTTTAGTCATTTAAATCCAATAGCCAAAAAATCCAAAAATCACCAAGTAATCCAAATAATCCAAAGCTGTTTCTTCTTGCTTCTTTTTTCAGATTTATAGATAATCAGAGTTGGAACGGACCTTGTAGATCATCTAGTCCAACCCCCACCCACCCAAGCGGGAGAGCCTACACCATTTCTGACAAGTGGCAGTCCAATCTCTTCTTGAAAGTCTCAATTGATGGTGCTCCCACAACTTCTGAGGGCAAGCTGTTCCATTGGTTGATTGTTCTCACTGTCAGAAAGTTTCTCCTTGTTTCCAGGTTAAATCTCTCCTTGTTCAGTTTCCATCCATTGTTCCTTGTCTGGCCTACAGGTGCTTTAGAAAATAGCTTGACCCCCTCCTCTCTGTGGCACCCCCTCAAATATTGGAAGACTGCTATCATGTCTCCCCTGGTCCTTCTCTTTACTAGACTAGCCAAGCCCAGTTCCTGCAACCGTTCGTTGTATGTTTTAGCCTCCAGTCCCCTAATCATCCTGGTTGCTCTTCTCTGTACTGTTTCTAGAGTCTCAACATCTTTTTTATAATGTGGTGACCAAAACTGGATGCAGTACTCTAGATGTGGTCTTACTAAGCCTTTATAGAGTGGTATTAATACTTCCCTTGATCTTGACTGTATCCCTATGTTAATACAACTTAGGATTGCATTAGCTTTTTTGGCGGCTGCTGCACTTTTCCACTTTCTCTTCCTGGGGTTCTATTATTTTGTTACAAAGTTTCAGTTAGAATATATCTTTTAGGAATCTTGTTAAGGTTTCACTGTAAGTTCCTTTTAGTTCCAGGCAGTCTCTCCATTTTTCCAGATCCCGCCCTTTTATTCTTTCCTTTTCTCTCCTTTCCTGCTTTTAAAGGTTTTTGTGTATCCAAAAGTCTTTATTATCCCTTTGACATTTTATTTTCACCTTAAATGCCTATTGATGTCAAAGTGGATTTTTGTCAATTTCTTACTTAAATCTCTTAGCTGTCAGTATAAGAAAGAGAAGGGGGGAAAAGCCAAATCCTTTCCCTTCCCTCTCTCCTTCGCTGCTTCAAAGTCTTCTTTGGGAACAATGTTATTTTTTATAGTTCAAATTCCAGGGTTCCTTACATTGTAGCTTTTTCAGTTTAACATGGTCAACCAAAACTTTCTCTTCTTATCTTCCTCCTGCATATTCTTTTCCGGTTGAGTTCTTCTTTGAGGTGGCCATTTCTGACCACCGCTGCAACTGCCTTTGGGAGTAATGGCCAGCTGAGTAGGAGAGATGCGGCTCTCCTTGACCCTGCTGGTGGTCTCCCCCCTTTTCACCACCTCTACGGGATGGCTTAGCCCCAAATCCAGCCAGCTCGGGGCGCTCGGCGGCGAGCACGGATCAAAACCATGCACGATCGCGGATTTCAGTCTGTCGCCGAAGAAGCTCAAACCGGAAGTTCCTTCCTTCACTGCTTTAGTGGTATCTGGCGCTGTCCTTTTGGGGTGTACTTCCAAGAGGCAGGATGCAAGTTTGGCACTGATTTTTTTACTGCCTTTCTGGGGGGGCATGTGACCTTTCCTTAAACTTGGATCATTTCCTTAGGATATCTTGTGAGATGAGTGAGACCAGCTGGTATCTTTAAGTGGTGCAAATGGATCTTAGGATTACTTTTCCTGGGTGTGCTTTTTCTGGAGAGCTTAAATGACCTCTCTGCTAAAGGGTTTCACTTTATGAGCAAGAGTTGGCTGCTGATAGTTATCATTGTATTTTAACTATTTTAATTCCTCAAGGTGCTCTGGCACTCTGCCTGATTTGTAACTCCGTCTTGCAGGTATTTTTAGTCTAATGATTGGTATTTAGGGTAGCTTTTTGCAAGCAAAGAAGCTTTTTGTATTTTTGTACAGGTAATCCTTGACTTACAACAGTTCATTTAGTGACTATTCAAAGTTACAATGGCACTGAAAAAAGTAACTTATGAATGTTTTTCACACTTATGACTATTGCAGCATGCCCACTGTCATGAGAGGCCATGAGGAGATTCTATTAATTGTTTGAAAGTACTACTTGGAAATTATCTTTATTTTACAGGGTTATTGTATAATAACCATAAAGATGTTTGGTCCAATGGTTAAGGTACTAGGATAGAAACCAGGAAACTGTGAGTTCTAGTTCCACCTTAGCTATGAAAGCTGGTTGGGTGACTTTTGGCTAGTTGTTCTCCTTCAGCCAAAACCACCTCATAGTATAGGATGAGGAAGGAATATTAGGTATATTTGCTCTTATTTCTAAAAATAATAAAGGCAGGATATTAATAAACAAACAAATTCTTGTCAATCTTGATGGGTCCATTAAGGTAGAAAATATAATATATGAGAAAATTAAATTATTTATATTCTTTCATACATTTTGGTTTATGTAACCAACCAACAAAAAAGGTCAAGAATATATCTTTAATCTTGAGCTGTAGTCAGAGGGTGGGATTTGATATTACTGCAATAAGAATAAATATATCAAGAGATCGTGCAGTTAGCAAGAATTTGGTCTACTTGTTAACTACACTGACAATGAGGAAATCAAGAAAAGCACACATAACCAAGATTATAGAGTTAAATCTGTATAACCAAACATCTTACATGTTTATCCCTTTTTGGAATAAACAGAAGTATTACAGTGGGACAGTTGTCAAATACCATTATTTCTATATAAATAGCTAGTAGGCAATTTTAAATTTAGAAGTTCATGAATTAAGTAAATCAAACCAATGTTTTGGATGAGATTTTCTTAGTGTAATGCCTGTTAAAAAGAGTTTTTTTCCTCTTCAAAATAATCTAGAATATCTTAAATGTTGATCTATTGACTGATGATAACAATTATAAAATGCTGATTTTTTTTAAAATTTATTCTTTTTTAGTAAGTATATTGCTTAAAGAAATATCTTTGGTTATCTTTCCATGCTCTGTTTTAATTATTCTAATCAAAACAAATGTATTGGATTATTTTATAATCTTGCAAGAAAAACAGAGGTGCACAATACAACACTGGTAAGACACTAATTTTAAAACAATGGAAAATCAAAATAGACGTGAATATATGCAAAGCTGACTCTTCAAACAAATTTCTTCTAGAGAAGATTCACAAAATGTTTCAACAGCAATAGCTGAGATGGACTCTGTGTTGTAATAATTTCGATACACTTGACTAATGCAGTTATTTTCAATGAGGTTGGCACAATGCCCATAGCTGTGAGCAAACAAATACAGCAAGATAACCAGTTTAGTATCTTCCATAAATGCAATATAATTTTGCTCTGTCCAGGGGTATTTCTTGGCCTCTTTCTTTCTTTTTTTTATAAATTAGTAAAATATTTGAGTGCTTTTGTTAGACTTACCAGTGTATTTTATATAAAATGCTGGTGAAGCACAAACGTTTTAATCAAATTAGTATGCAACATAAGGCAGCTGTGTATTCAAATGGGTTTTTAAGCAATTTGGTTGTTTTCTTTATAATAACAGGAAAGAACATTTAGATTTTGAAGGTGACAGAGGCAATATTACCAGAATTAAACAATCTGAATTAGCTTTTTCATGAAATGTAATATGTTTTATGCTTTTAGATGGGATGCTCCAGTGCTTTCAGATGAGCCTTTCACTGTCACAGTCAATGGCCAGGAACAGAATAAGCTCTGGAGGTAGGATTATCCTCAAATTTAATTTTTTTAAAGGAGGCTAATGGCAAATGTTTCTAGCAAACTTTAGGTGCATCTGTGCTATAACTAGAGAACCAAGGCAGCCTATTAAAAAAGAAAGAAGGAGGGTGGTGATGGGGAGAAACTTAGATATTTTCCTTAGTTTCAGATGGATATATAAAAAGGGTTGTAATCTCTTCCTGCTTATCAAGAAATGAACAGCTTGCATACATATTTCTAGATAGATAAATAACCTATTTGCTAAAACATTTAGAAAATTTAGAAAATATTTAAAACTTTTATAAATTACTCCTACAGTAATATATGGATTGTAACTCCAACAACCTCCCCTATTACTAGGTTAGAGAAAGCTACTTTAAATACTACAAAAATCATCACAGAAACCTAGACTATTAAGTCCAGGTCATCAGGACACTCAGTTTTACGCATCAGTTTCTGTGCTATCTCTCTAAAAAATATATGGATAAATCTCCATTGTTATTTTTGTTCATTGCTGGTAGCAGACAATCTGCTGGCTCTTCCCAGCAGACAAAGCAATTTGGGCTGTGTGTCTGTTTCAGTTCTCAGCGCATATCTAATGAGAGACTTTTTAGTAGTAAGCAACAGACTTCAATATTAAATAGACAAATCAGTAACACATCAAATATTATAATATGTTAATATTTTCTGTATATTTGGATGAATGATAAAGGAACTCTAGTTTAGAGGTTTATTCTGTACGAGAGAAAGGTTTTTTTAAAAAAAAAAATCAGGGCACCACTTTATGGTTTATTTATTTGTGTTGCCTTTTTTTAGAGTTCCAAATTGGTGGAGCACTAACAGATCAAAGTAGGCAGAAAAATCACACCCTGGGGCACTTTGGGTCAGAACTCTCAGACCAACTCAACTCACAGGGTATTTTGGGGGGGAGGGAACAGGAAGAGGAAGAAGTCCCAAGACGTCCCAAATATATTTGCCACCTTGAGTTGTATATAAAAAGATGGGATAAAAATCTTTTTTTAAAGGATAACATTGCTTTATCTCTTAATCATCTATTACATGTAATATAGTTTTAAAAAAAGAAATAAAAACAGAAGAAACAGCCTTGAACTGAGAAAAATAATTGGCACATCTACTTCTGAAAAACATCCAGGATGTATTGGAGTACATATCCCAAATCTGAATGGACATGCAAGATGAAAATGTGAAGAGCTGCAGTCCAATAATTCTGAATTGAAGCATAATAATTTGAACTGCCTAGTGCTTTCTTAGAAGAATCTGGGACTCTTATAAAGCATTTATATCACCCTAAGTGTTGACCTTTGTTTATTACACCCAATAACTCTTCTAGCATAAATTATTTACCTTCCCATATATACTTTTTCTACATAATTGGAAGCAAGATGTACAAAATTACACTGGAAAACTATACTATTATCAATCACATAGTCCATAAATGATGTCATTGTCATCATCATCACCAATATCATACTAAGCTTTTCTTGACAGACTGTTTGAATTATTTGTACATTTTAACAGTTCTTAAGTTTATGATTATCCATTTCAGAGTTACTTGGCCACTGAAATATGTAATTTAATCAGAAGCTAACTAGAACAATATATTTTATGTATTTCAGCAGTTTAAAATATCAGCTCTCAATTGCATATAAGAAATGTCCATATAGTTCTGTACTTTTAAGGTAAATGTGTGCTAATGGAATGAACATTCCAAAATTTTAAACAATACCAGTCCTAATCCCTGGACACCTGAGGTGGTAAAAGAGGAAGAAGACTAGTCTCTAAGATCATGAATGACTTGACTTTTCTTCTACTTCTGAAAGATCAAAACGGTGTCTCTAAAGCATTGTGACTACAATCATTCCTTTCTTGGCATTATATTTTTCAGTTCATTCAATTCAAATAAATTTCAGACTGACAAAGGAAGTTAAATACTCAATTGTGGCTTATAAAACTATTTTCTATGTCCTTGAGCACATGTTTGTTCTGAGGATGTTGAACAATATTTGAACAGTTTAAATTATATCCTATGCAAATTCAGGCATAGCTTAAAACATGAGTGCAACACATAAAATTTTAGACTACACTAAAGCATTTTTACAAGGAAGGGCATTTTGGGAAAACTCATTAATGTATGTATATACTGGCAGTGATTCACCAAGAAAAGCATTGTGATGTTTTGGTAAGCAGCTTGCTGAAAATGTCAACCAAATATGAACACTTTCCAAGTATTGTGGGAAAATATCTCTGTCTACTTGATCACAATGAGCCTTTGAAACTTTCAGCTATTGAGTTTCAAAGTTCACATGTTCACACTCCCCCCCCGAAAGCTTTTAAACACCCAGATAAGGCGTAACACCTTCCACAGGGAAGCATTAATGACTGCCTGAACCCTCCCGCATATCACCACCCAGGAAGCTTTCACAAGCCAGGAGGATCATGGATCTAAAACACAAGTGCTTGTGCGCATACTCCCTAGAATCCACTTTTTCAGGAGCAACAGGGCCAATTGCACAATGAAGCAGTTGCTGATCAAGGATTACTTGTATAACTGTGCAGGTGCACCTGTGTTTAAGGACAGCAATACCATGAATTTGGGAAAGAGTGAACATGAGAGTAATTTTCTCTTTGAGGATTCATGTCACTGTGATGAATATGTGCAGTATAGCAACTACAAAATTCATTACTGTGATACTCCCACAAAATTGATTTTCCATTGCAGTTGTAACTCACTTATTAACACAAATCTCAAGAAAAATATATCTCTTAATAGAAGCAGTGTATAACCAACAATTTTTCTTATTGTAATGTAAACAATGCAAATATTCTTCATTTGCTGATGTTTTTGTAGCTTCACTAGACTACCAAAACATTTTTCAACTAATTTTGTAATTATTCAGTTTAGATCCTATTCGATTTATGTAGCCTATATCCTATAACAAGAAAGCACATTAAACCTGGATAATTAAAAAAATTAACTAGTTTTCCATTATTTCTTAAAGCCAATCATAAGAAAATAAAATAATATATTTTATTATAGATATATCATAAATGATAAAATATGAAACCTGTAATACACACACACACACACACACACACACACACACACACACACTGTATATATATTTCATGTATATTACATGAAAAACAAGCATTCTGTAGGAGGCAAATTGCATTTGTTAGGCAAAGCAATATTCCCCTCCCTACTTTACCTTCGTTGAACTGAACAATAAATGTCAGTTTAGCCATAAAATATTTTGAAGACCAAAGAACGTTGGTGATGTTGGGAAAAGATGCTAGGTGGTGAGGAAAAAATATCTGGCAAATAAGTTTGATATAAGATAAAGCCATGAAAATAACTCCATAGAAAGTAATTCTATTTATATAATATTGGCTTTGTCTTCTCAAATATGCTATTGCTTTTGCAGCTCTACCAATTATCTCATAGAATTCACTTTCATCAATCATATGTATAACCAATCATACTGAAAAACTATTGATTTACATAACTCTATAATTGTTGCATTCCATCACTTTTAGGGTTACTTTTCATGCTCCTGGTAGAATAATCTACATTTTTGTTTTAAAGAAAGTGTGTAACTGGTTCCCCTTATCAAATAACTTTATGAAGAAATTTCTCCAATGATAATTTTCCTAATTACTATATAAAGCCACAAATGTGATGGATAATTTTAGTATAATTTTTTAACATTTTTCAAACTTTCTCTTCTTTTCTCTTCTCCTCTTCCCTTCCCTTCTCTCCCCTCCTCTCCCCCTTTTCTCTCTGTCTGACTATCTGTCTGTTGGTCCATCCATCCGTCCGTCCATTTGCATAACATTGAGAAGTCTAGAAAGATCAAGAGGAGTATTCTCCTCCATCTGGTCCTGAAAAAGGTTATCTACAAAAGCAATGAATGCTATTTCTATCCCCTCACTAGGCCCAAATTCTGATTGGAAAGAATCCAGATAATCTCTTCTAGAATTTTTAGTAGCTAATTCCCTAGCACATTCTCAACAAATTCATAAGAGAAAAGTTGCAGACTGGATAAAAATGATATTAAACCACCATTTCAGGAAGGGCTTCTATAAGAAACAGAACATCATTGCCAGTTTCAAAACAGGAGGTATTGCATCTTAAATAAATGCTAATTATCTCCCAGATCCACCATTCACAACCCACAGGAACCAAGAAGGGAATGCACAAGGGTACAGCTAGCAGAATTCAAACTGTTGATTCACTTTATTAGGTTCCACAAAAATTAAAAACAAGGAACAACTTGATTAGGAAAATCATGGGAACAGGTTGAGGAACACAAGCAAAAACATTGCATACAGTAGCACAATCATTAGTTTACTCTGTTGCTGAATACTATGCACATCTATGGAAAAGAAGTTGTCATACCAAAAAGATTGGTGTTTATCTTAATGACACAAAGAGAATAATAACAGAACTCTCAAATCTATGCCGCTCTCATGGCTCCATGTTTTTCCTAATACTGCCCCTCCTGATCTCAGGCGACAACAACAGAAGTTCAAGAATGGAATAAGATAAACAGGCCATTGATTGCTAAAGATCTACCAATACATAAAGTATTAGATTCTCTATCTTGCACCAGGCTTAAGTCTAGAAAAACAGTTTAGGATAACATACCACAGCCTTATGATCTAGATGAAGAATGGCAATCAAAATGGGTAACCGTTAATAACCATTACCAAAAAGATCATGTAGAATAGAATAGAATAGAATAGAATACTTTATTGGCCAAGTGTGATTGGACACACAAGGAATTTGTCTTGGTGTAAATACTCTCAGTATACATAAAGAAAAGGTTCTAAACAAAAATACTTCCAGGAATGCAGTTGCCTCCCAAAATATGGAACCATCTGAATAGAATCAAGACAGGCCATACCAGAACTCGGGCAAAGCTCTTTAAGTGGGGAATGTCCACAATGTGACTGTGGTACACCGGAACAAACAACAACAAATATAGTTTGAGAATATCTCCTCAGGAAATTTCCAGGCACCTGGGATGATCTCATCAGAGCCACACCAGAAGCAGTTAGAAGGGTAGCTTCCTTAGATATTGATCTATCCTATTGTAATTTTATGGCATTATATTATGGTGATTTTATTATATTTTACATAATATGTAAATATGTAATTTTCAATAAAATAGAAATTTTTATCTTGTCTATTGTCCACATACTTTACATAGATATATTTGCTGATGCTTTATTTAAACTTATATTTGTGTTTGTGCATATAATGTGGTTTACTGGTGCTGTATATCAGTGATTATATTATCTCCATAGATGCCATACGCTAAACAAACCATTCAAAATTTGATTTTAGGAGTTCAACAGAAATCAGATTTCCTCTTATAGCTTTATCATTTTGCAAAGTTTGGAAATCTCTATAGTGATACTTTATTATGATACTTTATGATACTTTATTATCATATGTATATGTATAGCAGGTCAAATTATAACTCACAGGTCTGATTTATTTGCTCTTATATTAAATAGCTCACAAAAATGCCAGACTTATTTTTCAGGCAGATCAGAAGTCCCTGCCCCAGAACTAGAGTTTTGGGATTGAATTGGCAGTAACATCACAGAAGGCAGTAGAGTTTTTCTATCTTGGTCTGCTTTTCTCATTTTTTACTATACCTTATAATTTGTACCAATTTCTTCTCTTTTGGAAGAGTCTTAACTATTTTTTTCTGGGCCCAAATTAGCATCCTCAGAGTGAAGGTTGCTGTGAAAGGTGATGAGCCCACACACATTGCTAATTTAGCCTTAGTTACAACACATTATTTATTAAGCCAAAGCTTGGATTTTGGAATGAGTTTTTAACTGGGAGTAATATGGACACCTAACATCAAAAATATCATCAAAAAAGCACAACAAAGAATGTTCTTTCTTTGCCAACTCAGAAAGCTCAAACTACCCAAGGAGCTGATGATACAGTTCTACAGAGGAATTATTGAGTCTGTCATCTGCACCTCGGTAACTGTCTGGTTTGGTTCTGTAACCCAACAAGACAGACACAGACTTCAGAGACTAATTAGGACTGCAGAAAAAACAACTACTACCAACCTGCCTTCTACTGAGGACCTGTATACTGCACAAGTAAAAAAAAGGGCTGTGAAAGTATTTACAGACCCCCTCACATCCCAAACATAAACTGTTTCAACTCCTACCCTCAAAATGACATTATAAAGCACTGCAAACCACAACAACTAGACACAAGAACAGTTTTTATCCGAACGCCATCCCTCTGCTAAACAAATAATTCCCTCAACACTGTCCAACTATTTACAAAGTCTGCACTACTATTACTATTAATCTTCTCATCACTCCTTATCACTCATCCCCTCCCACTTGTGATTGTATTGACTGTAACTTTGTCACTTGTATCCTTACAATTTATATTGACTGTTTCCTAGTATGATTTGATTGCTTACTGTACCCTATGACTATTATTAAGTGTTGTATCTTATGATTCTTGATTCTTGACAAATGTATCTTTTCTTTTATGTATACTGAGAGCATTTGCACCAAGACAAATTCCTGGTGTGCCCAGTCACACTTGGCCAATAAAGAATTCTATATTAGATTTTAGATGTTTCTGAGTACAATTGGTAATTTGTTGATAAATAGCTATTATTCTTCATAACCCTCAAAGATAATTTAAAATGGGATCCTTTGGAGATATTAAAAAGCTGTGAGGCTGTTCCCACAGGCTTGCTAGTCTACTTAATTTGGGAATTCGAAGCAGTCATAGGAGACCAAGCAGTCTCCTCTATGCCTTGTCATCCTGTCTGCATACTAAATATCAACATCAAAAAGTGGGAAATGATCACATCTATCCTTTCATTGGAAGCAAATTTAAGGATTTTACTAATATGTAATCAATCACACTGGTACCCTCGCCTCCCTAAAAAGATAACCCAGAAGCTTCAGTTTTCATGACTTGCATATTTATGGGCATGTCTTATTATGCCTGGATGATGTCACTATTATGAGAGTTCTAATGGTTACCAGTTGGCTTCTGGATATAATTTAAGATGTTACTAGTTATCTTTAAAGTACAATATGGCACAAGAGCTGTTTAGGGCCCCCTTTTCCTTTGCCCACCCAATAAGATCAGGTTGTGCCTTGAAAGTCCCTATGCCAATAAAGTATCATCTGGGTCTGTGTTATTTTCTGTTACATTTATCATTTTAATCTTTTCATGATAATTGGTAATATATACCACTTAAGAGTCCATTTATGATTGAAGCAGCCTATAAACCTGAGTAAACCAAACAAACAAATAAATGAGAGTTCTACCTTCTAATCACCAAGAACCAATTCATAGTAGGTCAAATTTAATACCTAACTGCAATAATCTCTACTCCCTTTTAAAATTCCATTGTCCTTAGATTAATAAGATCCAAACTGAGGCAAACCATCATGGTTGACAAAAAATGATATTTTCATTTATAAAGTATAAAATGAATAATAGGACAAAAGAACATGAGAGAAATATATTCTGTGATATATGTATTTCAGTTTTACTTTCTGACATTAATTGGTAGTAATAATAATTAAAAAACAAGATGTTAAAAATAACATTTTATCATACCTGTTGCTGATCCCGTAATGCAGCTTCAGCTCTTTCTTTATGATCATAGAAATCCATAAGCTGATTTTTGTCATTTAGATAGCATATCTGCAGCATCTGATACTCGCGTGCTAAGCGTAGGTTTTCATCCAGTACATCATCCAGGGAAATCTAAGGAGAGTTATTCTAGTTTGCCATTACAAACAATTTTTAAAAGTTACTACATATATATTTATAAGTAAAGTCATATATTACTTGTATTAGTTATACATCATGTCTATATTATAAACACAAGTGTAATATATACTGCTTCATACCTCTAATCAATAATATGTAAAATCAATAACAACAACAACAACCTTGTTGGAAGGTATGAGTAACAGGATGAAAAATAATTCTTCTACTGAAAAATGGCTGTGAAAAAAACAACTAAACTACATATAAAAACCCTCAGGAATGGAGTTTTGTACATGTAATTGGTGCTGATATAGCCTACATACACTTGTGATCCTTGCTGATTTATGAAATATGTTTCATAACATTAAGACCCAAGTCATAAGAAATAAAAGCACAACCCAGAAACATTAATTACATTGGTCATAATGTAAAACTAGGTACAGGAATTTATAGCTTAAATGTAACCAAGAATGTCAAAAGCCAACATTTAGACTCCCAAATAAAATGTTTTATTTTATTTTATTTATTTTTACTTAAAATATTTTTATAGGCAGGCATCTTAATACCAACTCTGGGCTTCTCACAACCAATTAAAATGCATACAATCAAAAAAACAACAGTGGTAAAACTGAAAAACAGAAAAAGATGCCACAACTGCACCTTCTTGATGCAACCCACATTCTCATGTTGCCCTGACCTCCCCTATCCCAGAGACTTGGGGAAGAGTCAGGACTCTTTGGAAAAATAAAATATCCTCCAAGACCCTCTTAGAAAGTGTAATCCTTCAGTTAGTCTGGTAATTGTTTCTTGAAGAGATATGTAAACTATGATTATGAAGTTGTCTTGAATGTATATTGTATGAGGCTATGAAACCATCAGGAAAATTTTATTTGTAATGTGATCCTGTGAATCAATTGTTTCTTATCACTTAATAGATATAAAGTCACTTCACAGAAGATAAACAATTGTTCAATAACCTTTATAAATTTTTTTTGTGGGACTGAGGATTTTTTGAGGCGGGATTTATGTTGTCCAAATATTATGCATACAAAAAAATGACATTTCTTGTCTGATATAAGAAACTTGACAATTATTAAGTGATAGTTGGGAAGTTGCTGAGGAAAAAAAATCCTAATCTAAGTACTTCCTTTCCTTTCTGCTATCAGTTTCACTCAGAGAAACCACTGTTTCAAAATTGGCCAACAATGATGAGAGTGTTGTCCAATGTGTGAAGTAGCAGATCAATAGCTATTTACCTGAAGGTAGAAGCAGTAGTTATATACCTGAACTAATGAGCTCCCAGCACTCAGGAACAAGTATGATCCTTTGAAATCAAAATGGTTATGCTGAAGGGATATGAGAAAAGAGCTTAGAAGTCTTAATGTGTGGGTAATACCAGTGGAATCTGGGGTAGGTGAGTGGAGAGAGACAAAGGTAGGTCAGAATGAGGAAATATTGTGGCATTGTGACACAATTTTCACCTTTTTTCTGTGTGCTGATGAAATGCCAGTGTATAAGAAAGTGATGTCAAATAGAGGGGATTAGACTGATTAGGCCAGGGCTGTCAAACTCCCAGCTCATGGACCAGATGCATCACGATAGTCACGTGACGCCACTGTGATGACATGAGTTTGACACTGAGGAACTTTTAAGGACAAATCAAATGTGTACAAGATAAAGAAACCAAAATGGAATTAGGCTGCTGGTTTTTGATATTAGGCAATACCAGAGATGCTTTCAAGCTGATTCTTGAAAGGAAGTCAAAAGATGAGAAATAGTGTAGATATTTTAGAAAATACAATAAGAGATAGGATTAATGTTTGATAGTGGGTTAATGGGTAGTCAGATCAGGTCAGACTGAAAATAAAAAGCTTATGAGAAAGGTTCATATCAGCAACAACAGAAAAGGGACCTGATGCCCTATTTCAAAGAGGAACCAAAGTTAACACTAATATTTATATGCTTCCTTGCAAATGTTAGCAGTGTCCATGCCAGGATGGGAGAATTAGAATGCTTGGTTACAGATGAGAAAACAGGTATAATGAGTATAACAGACACATGGTGTATCAGAAAGAATAAGTAGAAAACAGTCATTCTTGATAAACTTTATAGGAAGGACATGGAAGGGTATAGTGAGGAAAGTGAAGTGATGCTCTTTGTATCACATAGGATATAAAATCTAATGTACTAGAAAGTATTGGAACACTGGATTCCTCCACAGAATCACTATGGATGGCAATATCTAATATAAACTAGATTTAAGGATATGCTATTGCCCACCTGATCAAAATGCAGAAGGTGAAAGAAATCATGGAGGCGTGCAAAGGAGAAGCTATTGTAATAATGTAGGACTTCAGCTATACTCACATAGGCTAGGTACATTCAAGTTTAGGCTATGACAAAGAAACAAATCTCTAAATAATCTAAATGAATATGTTTTAGAATACAAAAAAAGCATTTTTTAATTTAATTCTAAATGGTGACATTGATCTGATACAAGGTGGAGGTGTTGTAGAATTAATAAGAATTTTTTAAATAATGCTATGACATTTGGCATAAGGAAAAAGAAAATTTGAAAATGAAAAGCTGACAAAGAAAGAATCAAAATAAAGGACCAACTCTGTTTATAATATTTATATGTATTATAATTATTTATATTTACAATATAATATGGGGAATGTTTAAACTAAAGGACTCAAGCAATTTCTGTATAAGAAGAGGCTAGGAAGATTTGGAACTTTTAGCTGAGAATAAAGATTAATGTACTGTTACAGTATATAAAACAATGTCCATGATCAAAACAGAGGAGCAAAAGTTTTGGTCCCTCTCAAATATCAGGAAAAAGGTCATCCAGTGATGGAAGGTTTAAATAGAGGAAACATATAGAATAGAATAGAATAGAATAGAATAGAATAGAATAGAATAGAATAGAATAGAATAGAATAGAATAGAATAACAGAGTTGGAAGGGACCTTGGAGATCTTCTAGTCCAATCCCCTGGTTAGGCAGGAAACCCTACACCACTTCAGATAAATGGTTATCCAACATCTTTTTTAAAACTTCCAGTGTTGGAGCATTCACAACTTCTGGAGGCAAATTGTTCCACTGATTAATTGTTCTAACTGTTAGGAAATTTCTCCTTAATTCTAAGTTGCTTCTCTCCACCCTTTGCTTCTTGTCCTGCCCACAAGTACTTTGGAGAATAGCTTGATTCCCTCTTCTTTGTGGCAGCCACTGAGATATTGGAACCCTGCTATCATGTCTCTCCTAGTCCTTCTTTTCATTAGACCAGACACATCCAGTTCCTGTAACCGTTCTTCATATGTTTTAGCCTCCAGTCTCCTCTTCTCTGCACTCTTTCTAGAGTCTCAACAACTTTTTTGCATCATGGTGACCAAAACTGAATGCAGTATTCCAAGAGTAGCCTTACCTTTATTTATTCATAAAGAACATAATTAATTGTGGAATACATTACAGGGAGATGGCTTAAAAATAAAAATAAATAAATAATGATGCTCTCATTTAAATATGACAGGCAGGCAGACATAAAATCAATGGAAGACAAGCCTATCAAGAGCTAATAGTCTTGGAAATGCCATATTAACTTGAGGTTGAAGGTAGCATGCTTTCAAAAGCAGGGATAGCACCCCAAGGGCATATAGTTGATAACTATGAGAAACAAAATGCTGGATTATGGTGACCGCTGTTCTTGTGTTCATGTTCTGGATGACTGTTACTTAGGTCAGGGAAACTACATTTGAATGATACATGCAGCTGCTTTGAGAAAAATATTGGTGATTTAAATCATGAATATTTTCTAAATTACCAGTGTGCACATGTTTGGATTGATGACCATTGAGTTTATAATGGATGTAATTGTGCTATTTTTACATAGGTGTGTGATTTATTATCATAAAATGAGTTGCATGAAGTGTTTTTTGTTACATGAAGATTATATATGTAAAGTTTGATTTGTTTCATTTAAAGATTAGAACCTGTTGCTTTTGTGAAGAAAACTGTGTTAAAATATGAAATATAATTTATGATCTACCAAATTAAACATTACTTGAACATTTGAACTATGATTAAGGTACACTATAATAAAATCATAGAATAGCAATTCAACAAAATTGTACAAATATAGGCTTTCTAGAATGTTATTTTTAAATTTCAACTAATATGGAGACAAATGATACATTTTTTAACAAAACAATTCTGATGAAAGGCTTATTTGTTTAAGCTGTTTCCTAGAATACCCAGGTCTATGGAATATCTATGGAATATCTGTAAAGGACCTTGGAATACTCATCTCTAATGATCTAAGTTCTAGAGCCCACTGTAACTACATAGCCAAAAAGGCATTAAGAGTTGTTAACCTAATCCTACGTAGCTTTTTCTCTGGTAATATCACACTACTAACTAGAGCATACAAAACATTTGCTAGACCAATACTCAAATACAGCTCATCAGTCTGGAACCCACATTACGTATCTGATATTAGCACAGTTGAGAAAGTCCAGAAATATTTCACAAGAAGAGTTCTCTACTCCTCTACTCGTTGTAGAATACCTTATGCCACCAGACTTGAAATTCTAGACCTAGAAAACCTTGAATTATGCCATCTTCGGTCTGATCTAAATATGGTATATAAAATCATACATTGCAATGACTTACCTGTCAATGAATACTTCAGCTTCAACCATAACAACACAAGAGCACACAATAGATACAAACTCAAGGTTAACCGCACCAAACTTGATTGCAGGAAATAGGACTTCAGCAACAGATTGGTCAATGTCTGGAATACTCTACCTGACTCTGTGGTTTCTTCCCCAAACCCTAAAAACTTTAACCTTAGAGTTAGAGTTAGGGTTAAACCTAAGGTTATAGACTGTCTACTATTGACCTCACCCCTTTCCTAAGAGGTCTGTAGGGGGCGTGCAAAAGCGCACCAACGTGCCTACCATCCCTTTCCTATTGTTTCTTTTATTTGTCTTATATATACCCATTTCATGTATTCATAACTATATACACTGCTCAAAAAAATAAAGGGAACACTTAAACAACACAATGTAACTCCAAGTCAATCACACTTTTGTGAAATCAAACTGTCCACTTAGGTAGCAACACTTATTGACAATCAATTTCACATGCTGTTGTGCAAATGGAATAGACAACAGGTGGAAAGCATAGGCAGTTAGCAATCCCCAAAAAAGGAGTGGTTCTGCAGGTGGTGACCACAGACCACTTCTCAGTTCCTATGCTTTCTGGCTGATGGTTTGGTCACTTTTGAATGCTGGCGGTGCTTTCACTCTAGTGGTAGCATGAGACAGAGTCTACAACCCACACAAGTGGCTCAGGTAGTGCAGCTCATCCAGGATGGCACATCAATGCGAGCTGTGGCAAGAAGGTTTGCTGTGTCTGTCAGCGTAGTGTCCAGAGCATGGAGGTGCTACCAGGAGACAGGCCAGTACATCAGGAGACATGGAGGAGGCCGTAGGAGGGCAACAACCCAGCATCAGGACCGCTACCTCCACCTTTGTGCAAGGAGGGACAGGAGGAGCACTGCCAGAGCCCTGCAAAATGACCTCCAGTGGGCCACAAATGTGCATGTGGCTGCTCAAACGGTTAGAAACAGACTCCATGAGGGTGATATGAGGGCCTGACGTCCACAGGTGGGGGTTGTGCTTACAGCCCAACACCATGCAGGACCTTTGGCATTTGCCAGAGAACACAAAGATTGGCAGATTCGCCACTGGCGCCCTGTGCTCTTCACAGATGAAAGCAGGTTCACACGGAGCACATGTGACAGACATGACAGGGTCTGGAGATGCTGTGGAGAACGTTCTGCTACCTGCAACATCCTCCAGCATGACCGGTTTGGCAGTGGGTCAGTAATGGTGTGGGGTGACATTTCTTTAGAGGGCTGCACAGCCCTCCATGTGCTCACCAGAGGTAGCCTGACTGCCATTAGGTACTGAGATGAGATCCTCAGACCCCTTGTGAGACCATATGCTGGTGCAGTTGGCCCTGGGTTCCTCCTAATGCAAGACAATGCTAGACCTCATGTGGCTGGAATGTGTCAGCAGTTCCTGCAAGATGAAGGCATTGATGCTATGGACTGGCCCACCTGTTCCCCAGTCCTGAATCCAATTGAGCACATCTGGGACATTATGTCTCACTCCATCCACCAACGCCACGCTGCACCACAGACTGTCCAGAAGTTGGGGGATGCTTTAGTCAAGGTGTGGGAGGAGATCCCTTGGGAGACCATCTGCCACCTCATCAGGAGCATGCACAGGCGTTGTAGGGAGGTCATACAGGCACATGGAGGCCACACACACTACTGAGCCTCATTTTGACTTGTTTTAAGGACATTACATCAAAGTTGGATCAGCCTGTAGTGTTTTTTTCCACTTTAATTTTGAGTGTAACTCCAAATCCAGACCTCCATGGTTGCTAAATTTGATTTCCATTGATAATTTTTGTGTGATTTTGTTGTCAGCACATTCAACTATGTAATGAACAAAGTATTTAATAAGAATATTTCATTCATCCAGATCTAGGATGTCTTATTTTTGTGTTCCCTTTATTTTTTTGAGCAGTGTATATACTTATACCTATTATCTTGTAAGTGATTGACAAATCAAAATAAATAAATAAAAATTTTTTAAAAAATATCCAAGGATTGCTCCTTTTATATTTTATTTTATAAAATGATATAAAACATAAAAAAATAATTAGAATCTCAAAATGTTAATCTCATAGAATCCTTTAATCAGAATTTCTGATTCAACAAGCCTATTCTTTTATTTTTCTTTATTTCACTGATAACTTATTTTGTTTGACTGAACAACTCAGTAACAATGGACATGGCTGACACCCAGTGGTCCTTCAGGTAAGATTTAAATACACGCACCCTCAAACACATTCATACTTGAAAATTGACAAAATTTAAAATCTTTTAACCAAGATAATGTTTTTTAGATGTAATGCTTTTCATGGACTTTTGCTCTCTCTCTCTCTCTCTCTCTCATACTGATTTACATTTCTCATATTATAAACCTTCAGCTGGAGGGTTTTCAACTTACTCTAAAAGTTTGTCTCCTCTTAAAAGTCTAGGCTAGAGATGCTTCTTGTAGAATCATTGCACTAGAACTCCAGATTATATTGGTAGCACAAAGTATCCTTTTTCAAATTTGGTTCACAAAATAAATTTATTTCTGTCAGGATAAAGATAATCTTTCTGAAGTAATATCGTAGAATACTCCCATTTGGTTAGAATTTTGTAAGATAACCTACATTTAGATTTATGAGGTGGGCATTGTTTCTGGATTTATTTTATTTATTCAGTTTGAACAATGGTGAAACTTTTAACCTATTAATACTTATTTAAGCCTTTTGTGTTTTACATTATTTAAATTTAAGTTGCGAGGACAAAGAAATGCTGAATTTAAGATAGTTGCATTATTTCGATAGGAAGAATTTTTAGACAGTAAACTGAGACCGGTGATAGATTAAACCTTCATCTTTCACTAATTTATACTTAGGCAGCTGCTACTAGCTATATTTCTCTGACTGCCTGAGGATGCTATGATCACCTGTATGTCACT
This sequence comes from Notechis scutatus, assembly GCF_049901735.1. Lineage (NCBI taxonomy): Eukaryota > Metazoa > Chordata > Lepidosauria > Squamata > Elapidae > Notechis > Notechis scutatus. The sequence goes on from NC_142011.1 coordinate 166,833,950, forward strand.
TCTGCAAGCTGGGATCAAAAGCCTAATCTGAAGAAAGATTTGTAGGAGAGGGGAAGGGGGCTTAGGCACTAAGATGATACTCAGAGGTCTTCTGCCATTTAAATTTTTGCTGCAGCAAATGCTGCACAAGAAAGTAACAGATGTGACTTCCCAAAAATATTAACAAGACCAAGTGTCTTAATTTTAGGGGTCTTTCATCAGATGAGATGTTGTGGACCAAATAGTTGTGGTGACCTCTTCTTCTGCCTTGATGACTACTTAGCCAACAAAAAAAAAATCTTATTCTCAGAAAGCATGCCTCAGAACCAGGTAACCATCCTTGTTATCTCTATGGCAAAAACTGAAAAGTAGAGGGGAAAAAGAGGGAAGGCGATGCAGATAATTTTATGGTCTTATTTAAACAACGCTCAACAATATTAAACCCATAGCAGGTTGAAGGAGAAAACTTCCAAAATATCACTTATATCGTATAGCATTTCCACATTATACACATTAAAAAATGATCTTTTTATCTCTGTCCGGTTCTTACATTCACAGTCCTTAAAGCATTAATTCAGAAAAGGAAAAAAAAATGGATCCAGGAAACTACAAACCGGCCATCAATCTGCCATCAACACCTGGAAAGATTCTGGAAAAGATAATCAAGCAACAAATCTGCGAACACCTAGAGGCAAACAAAGTCACCATAACCAGAAGCCAACATGGGTTTGTCAAAAACAACTCATGCGACAAATCTTGACAAAGTGACTGAATTAGGGTGAAATGCCGTGGATATAATTTACTTGGATTTCAGTAAGGCTTTTGATAAAAATGACCACAACCTTTTACTTGATAAGATAGAAAAATGTGGGTAAGTCAGTATCACCACCAGATGGATTTGTAACTGGCTAACCAACTGCACTCAACATGTAGTCCTTAATAGAACTGCATTTACATGGAGAGAAGTATGCAGAGAGGTACTTCAAGGATTTGTCTTAGACCCAGTATTCTTAAATATCTTTCTTAATAATTTAAACAAGATGATGGAAGGGGAACTCATCAAATTTGCAGATGACATCAAGCTGGCAGGAATAGCTAATAGGCTCAAATAGGCTCAAGATACGGAGGGATATTGACAGACTTGAACATTGGGCCCTATCTAACAAAATGAAATTCAATGTAGAGAAAAGTAAGATTTTACATTTAGGCAAATGCACAAGTATAGAATAGGCGGTACCTAGTTTAATGAAAAGGAGTACTGGTGACATGATAGCAGGGTTCCAATATGTAAGGGGTTGCCACAAAGAGGAGGGTCAACCTATTCTCCAAAGCACCTGAAGGCAGGACAAGACGCAATGGATGGAAACTAATTAAGGAGAGAACCAACCTAGAACTAAGGAGAAATTTCCTGACAGTTAGAACACTTAATCAGTGGAACAACTTGCCCCCAGAAGTTGTGGGTGCTTTAATACTGGACATCTTTAAGACAAGATTGGAAAACCATTTGTCTGAAATGATATAGGATTTCCTGCTTGAGTAGAGAGTTGGACTAGAAGACCTCCAAGGTCTCTTCCAACTGTGTTATTCTGTTATACATTCTGAATCAAAAATCAAAAATGTATAGTTTTCAATTCATACAATGCATTTGAAGAAACAAAATCCCATTCTTTACCTGTGATAAGGAGTAACAGATTTCCACTGAACCATCTTTATTACAAGCGTCTAAAGCAGTTTGACGGAAATACACAAGGGAAATATTTTATGTTGCAACAAACTAGTATCTTATGTACTTCTGCTGTTATATCCACTATTTAAAGTCCCATGCTGATTAAATTCTGCATTCTCAAAGACAATTTTGTGTTCTGGACTCACTGAAACTATAAGGTGAAACAGTGGATGGTCAGCAAAGTTGTTCCTAGTAGGAGGTCTCTCCTTATGAAACGCTCTATTTCCAACATTATGGTGCCTGCATCTTAACAACATTACAATTAAATTAACAATCTATCTATCTGTGCAGACCTCTGCACAGATAAAGAATAGTCACACAGAAGTAACAGAGCGTAAACTTGGCTTAGTACTTTTTTAGAAAACAAAATAACTTCTCATCTACCCATCCTGTTTCCTACTGGGAATGGGTACATTTGTCAATTTCTGTTTCACCCAGTTTTTCAGTTTGCCTAATCCTTAATTTATATCATTCCAGTCTATTCCTAAATTATTGTAAAATGTATAACAAACCCTGTGTGTTAATTTATATATTTCCTGATATACCATTTTCTGGGCATGCTTTGCTTTCTATATATATTGAACATAATCTGATTTTATATAATGCTTTCAGATATCGCTATCCATTACTGCATACTTTTTTGTCTACATTTTTACATGTTTGGAGAATAGTATTCTTACATAATAGAAAAGCAAAGTTCAAAACAGGATTGTTTTCTGGATTGTGTATGAATTTTGTCAAGGGACAATATGTTATGTGTGTATCAAAGTCCAAATGAGTAACTTTCTCCCTCATTCCTACTATCCAGTGGTTATCTATTTTATTTTGGCTGCTCTGATACCTTTAGCACCTTTTCCTTGAACTTATGCATGTCTAAAATCAAATGGGATTACCTTTATTTTAGTCCATTTTTAAATAGATGACTCTGTAGTCTAATAAATTAAGGACATTGTACACTTATTCTGCCTTCCTTTCTTAAGGGATTTTTGTGGTAAGAAAACAGATGGATGAAGCAGAGGGTAAACACAGGAGGGTTACAAATAGAAGGTGATGTAAAATTCTGTGAATAAGGCAGAGCATTTGTAAGATTAAAACATGTCTAGAAATACCTACAGCAATCTTATTTGGCTCAATTATACTTGATATAGCAAAGAAGATAATCTGCTTTTATTAACCCTTTTTTGAAAAAAAAACATCAACATTAGATTTTCTGCAAAGCCTAAGCTAATATTTTTAATCATCAATTATAAATTTATTTAGTGATGTAAATATAATTTAATTTCATTTAGAAACTCAGGATTCTTGAAGTCCTTAACATTTACATTATACTTATTTTTTATTTTAAAAAAATAAAAACTATGGAATGTAAGGAAGATTCAAAAGATCAACTCATTTTCTCTATTGAAAAAAGCCATATGAAGGATAGCTTTTTCATCATTAACTCATTAATTCACTTGTTGCAAAAATAAATAAAAACAAGAAACTTCATGCCTCCTCTGTTCCCAAAATTATATTGGCATGTTTTTCACTTGCTTTGGCAGAATACAGAATTGCAGTGCTAAGAGAGGCGTGGCCAGTTCATATGCCAAAGCCTTTTTATGAAAATGAATTCTTGGGAGCCTGTACATATCAATTTTAAAAGTGTTTTTCTTCTAGAAAGAAATACAGTTGCCATATCAGAAGAATCTGATAAAAGACTTTAAAATCAGAAACATTCAGAAGTGACATAAAGGTCTTCCACAGAGAATTTTCCAATACTTCTGCAATCGCATTGAGGTGTGAAATTTACAAAGAACATTTTCTCTAAAA